>NW_028318623.1:2552500-2745000 GCF_062004578.1 Staurois parvus | reverse complement strand
TGGACCTAAAGTCTACCTTTGGGTTGGATTTTATTTATTTATTTCAGGTACTTATATACCTTTTTTTTTCAGTTTGTTGCATATTGCACCTAAAGTCTACCATTGGGTTGGATTTTATTTATTTATTTCAGGTACTTAAATATCTCTTTTTTCAGTACTATGTAGTAGGAGGACCCACCTAAGCTATCCAATCATTTATTATCCAATCAGCATGGCCCTTACACTACATACAGTAGTTGTTGGTAGATCTAAGGCTAGCTTCAGACTTGTGCATGCGCATTTGCATCATTGGCACGGCAGCTGCTGTACTCGCGAGAAACATGGGGAAAGAAGTCCCCGACCATTTTTTAAAAACGCGTTGCATGGAAATGCTTGGTGCTACAGCAGCGTTTAGTTTTGTGCGTGTTTCTTTGATGCAAGGGGTATTTCTTTGATGCATGGGGATGCCATCAGGGCAAGGGGTGGGTAGGAGGGACAGCTGCCCTGGGCACTGTGGTATCATGTGAGATTTGGGGGGTGGGGCACCACAAGGAGATGAGGGAGGGGATGTGTGTTAGGAGGGGGAATGTAGGGGGTGGCAGGGGGTAAGATTTGTTCTAGGAGGGTAAATTTGGCGAGGTGTGCTAGGAGTGGTGAATTATAGGGATTTGTGTTGGGAGAGGGGGGAAAGAGGATTTGTGCTAGGAGGGAGATTTGGGGGGTTTGTGCTAAAAAAAAGGTGACATTGGTAGGGGATTTGTACTAGAAGGGATTTTGTTTATGGGGGGGGGGGTTGTGTTAGTAAGGATGACTGAGGGAGATTTGTGCTAAAAAGGGGAATTTGAGAGGGGATTTGTGCTGGGGGGGATTTTGGGGGGTTTGTGCTAAAAAGGTGATATTGGTGAGGGGGTAGGGGATTTGTAGTAAGAGGGAATTTTTTTTTTATAGGGGGGAGGGGATTTGTGCTAGTAAGGATGACTGAGAGGGATGTGCTAAAAGGTAGAATTTGAGAGGAGTTTTGTGCTGGGGGGTATTTTGGGGCGTTTGTGCTAAAAAAAACATGATATTGGTGGGGGGTAGGGGATTTGTGCTAGGAAGTAATTTTTTTTTTTCTTAGGAGGGAGGTGATTTGTGCTAGCAAGGATGACTGAGGGGGATTTGTGCTAAAAGGTTGAATTTGAGAGGGGATTTGTACTGGGGGGGATTTTGGGGGGTTTGTGCTAAAAAAGGTGACATTGGTGGGGGGGGGGGTAGGGGATTTGTGCTAGGAGGGAATTTTTTAGGAGGGAGGGGATTTGTACTAGCAAGGATGACTGAGGGGGATTTGTGCTAAAAGGTAGAATTTGAGAGGGGATTTGTGCTGGTGGGGGGGGGGATTTGTGCTAAAAAGGTGATATTAGTGGGGGGGGGGTAGGGGATTTGTACTAGGAGGGATTTTTTTTTATAGGGGGGAGGTGATTTGTGCTAGGAAGGATGACTGAGGGGGATTTGTGCTAAAAGGTAAAATTTGAGAGGGGATTTGTGCTGGGGGGGGGATTTTGGGGGGTTTGTGCTAAAAAAGGTGATATTGGTGGGGGGTAGGGGATTTGTGCTAGGAGGGATTTTTTTTTTCTTAGGAGGGAGGGGATTTGTGCTAGTAAGAATGATTGAAGGGGATTTGTTCTAAAAGGGGAAATTTGAGAGGGGATTCGTGCTAGGGAGGAAATTTTTTTTGAGAGGGGCATTTGTGCTGGGAGGAAATGGGTAGAGAGAGGATTTGTGCTGAGGGGGGCAGAGAATTGTGCTGGGGGGGATTTCAGCAGTGGGGATCTGCGCTGGGGAGGGGGAATTTATGCTTAGGGAATGCAGATTAGTGCTTGCTTAGTTTTTTTTGGGGGGGAGGGGATTTTGGCTGACACATAATGCTCAAACATCTTTGGGGGGGGGTGCAATTTGGCATGTCCGCCCTTGGTTCTAAATAACTTTGTCCCGGCACTGGGTGCCATTGAGATTTAAGGGCACCCCTGCGCAGGGGTGGACTGACAAATCATGGGGCTCCCGGGCAATAGGGGATCATGGGGCCCCTGTGTCCTTGCCCACACTCAAACCGTACCCAAAAAAGCCTATGAAAGGTACCAGGGACAACTCATGGGGCCCCCTACTGACCCCGGGCCCTCGGGCAGTGCCTGAGTTCCCCAATGGTCAGTCCGCCCCTGCCCCTGTGCATCTGCTATAGAGCAAAGTGTTTTGCCTGCAAGTTGGGCTTGCATTCTCGACCGGCACGTAACCTAGAATAGGGGCTCATTCACATCAGATGCATTGAGGCTATGGCGGCAGCTATTTTTGACACAACCCCAACGCACAGACAACCCACAATGCCTTGTTTCCTACGCGGTCAGTTCACACCGTTGCATTGCTGTGATGTGCGCAGAATAAAAATCCAGTGTGCAGTACTATTTTTTTCAGCGCGGCATGTTGCGCCGTAACCCACCGCCTTGCAACGCCACGGCAGTGAATAGAAATGTTACTGTTAACATTTCAATAAAGTTCTGTGAAAGTAAAAGCAAACAGTGCGATATGCCGAGGTCGGCGATCCAGCACTATGGGGCTAACGGATTAAAACCCTGAGAAAACTAAATCTGGGGCAGCTCTGCATAGAAACCAATCAGCTTCCAGGTTTTATTGTCAAAACTTTACTGAAGAAGCTGGAGTTAGAAGCTGATTGGCTGCTATGTACAGCTGAACCAGATTTAGTAAATCAATAAATGATTATGCATCTTTAATTCCCCGTACACACGATGACAATATCGGACGAACGATCGGACGTTTTTTTTTTTCGCCTGCTAGTCTCACATCGAAAGTGAAAAGGTTACTAAAGATACGAAAATTCTCCTATGAAAGAAAAGAATTTTGAAAGTGATGTCATGTATTGCGTTGTATTTGTATTGTATTTTCAGACGACTACTATGCTGATTAAATGAAAATCGCACGATCTGGTATTGTACGAAAAAAAAATTTTGCGCTTGTCCCTTCGGATATTGTCGTACGAATTGTCGTGATCGGCTCTCAAAAGCTGTGTACTAACGATCCGATTATCGGACGATCGGTCCTTGTATGAAAATTTTCGTACGATTTTCTTATAGTGTGTACGGGGCATAAGACCCGATTCACACCAATCCTGTGTGTTTCCAGCAGCAAGGGCGGACTGACCATTCGAGCACTCGGGCACTGCCCGAGGGCCCGAGGTCAGTAGGGGGCCCCATGAGCTGCCCCTGGTACCTTTTTCATAGGCTTTTTTGAGTTTGGGCAAGGACACAGGGGCCCCATGATCCCCTATTGCCCGGGGGGTCCCATGCGTTGTCAGTCCGCCCCTGTCCAGCACCACATTGCAATCGCATCGTGTTCATACGATCTGGTGTGGGTATCAATCATAAATGAATGACACCCCGAAACAGATTGCAAAACGCAATGCGATTCCCAAAAATGGCTCCGCATGGGTGAGAACTCCCATGCAATGCGATTCAGGTGCGGATTTAAAAAAGGATCCTGCTTTTTGGCTCGGATGCGATGCGATTTGAGCCATACGAAATGTATTTCTGAAATCGCACCGCACAGACATTTGCAGGTAATTCATTCGGTGTGCTGCACCGCGTAGTGTGAACCTGGGCTCAGGGATACCATACATGTTACAATCTCATCTCACAATCTCTGTAATATACTATCCAATTTGAATCCAATCAGCCAGGCCCTTGCACTGGATATCTGTTGGCAATCAATGGTGTATTTAGATTTTGTGCTCCCCTAGGCGACACGAAAATCTAATGCCCCCCCGCGGAGAAAACCTGATATTGACCAACAACTCCCTTGCCCCCCCACCCAAGGGAGCCTTCCACTAAACACATATCCCCCTCCCCCCCCCGGCGAGAGAGAGGAGGACACTCACCTTCACAGCTCCTGGGAACGAAAGTCGGGCTCTGCAGACACCATCAAGCAGCCCACAGCCTCTCCTGGATCCCAACTGGTCCCCATGCCGCATGTGTCCCCTCTTCTGTTTTTTCTGTCCCTTTTTTTGGAGTGCTGCCCCCCTGAAAAATGCCACCCTAGGCAAATGCCTTGTTTGCCTTGTGGTAAATACGCCCTTGGCTGTTGGAAGATCTAAAGTAGATTGTACAAACAGATTGTAACATGTGTAGTGATCTTTAGCCTAAAATTAATGTAAACTGCCAGGCTATGGCAACCAACCAGGTGAGCTGACAGTGGTCAGATCAGTGAAACATTGGGGGAGATTTACTAAATCTGGTGCACACAGAGTCTGGCGCAGCTGTGCATAGTATCCAAACGGCTTCCAGGTTCACACCAGGCGGTGCAGCACACCGAATGAATTACATGCAAATGTCTGTGCGGTGCGATTTAAGCCATACATTCTGTATGGCTCAAATCACATCAGATCCGCACCAAAAAGCAGGATCTTTTTTTAAATCCACACCTGAATCGCATTGCATGGGAGTTCTCGCCCATGCGATTACATTTCTGGACACAGCTTAATTGAACCAGCTGAAGTTAGAAGCCGATTGGCTACCATGCACCAGATTCTGAATGCTCCAGTTTTAGTAAATCCCCACCCCACTCCCATTCCCATTCCCATTGTGTCTTATCACTTGCTATGTATTACCAAACTTTGCAACATCGATGATTATACTGAATCAGCGCAGGTGAATGGAGCTGAGATTTGTATCAAACCAACCCACAGCCGCTGGAGAATTACAATGCCCACCAAGCAATGAGTGGTTCCTCCTCCAGCTGCACCAACCCGTACACATGTGTACTCAATATACTGTAAATTTGGTCATCAGACATACATAGGAGGAGTAGTCAACAATTTGCTTACATAAGGAGGGGCAGGTATGGTCTATTTTGACTTCAGCCATAGACCTGGGTTGCAAGGCTTGCTGGAACTAGTGGTTCCCCAATCAATTAAGGAATACAAGTCAACTGTTAATCGCTGACACCCAGAAAAGCCATATTAATGACCCTCTTGCAACCCATGGACCTGGGTTACAAAGCTTGCTGGATCTTGTGGTTCCCCAATCAATTAAGGAATATAAGAACTGTTAGCCAATGACACCCAGAAAAGCCATAATTATGACCCTCTTGTAACCTATGGACCTGAGTTGCAAAGCTTGCTGGAACTTGCCATTCCCCAAACAACTGACCCCCAGAAAAGCCATAATTATGACCCACTTGCACCCATGGACCTGGGTTGCAAAGCTTGCTGGATCTTGTGGTTCTGCAATCAATTAAGGAATACAAGAACTGTTAGCCAATGACACCCAGAAAAGCCATAATTATGACCCTCTTGCATCCCATGGACCTGGGTTGCAAGGCTTGCTGGAAGTAGTGGTTCCCCAATCAATTAAGGAATACAAGTCAACTGTTGATCGCTGACACCCAGAAGAGCCATATTAATCACCCACTTGCACCCATGGACCTGGGTTACAAGGCTTGCTGGATCTTGTGGTTCTGCAATCAATTAAGGAATGCAAGAACTGTGACCAATGACACCCAGAAAAGTCATAGTTATGACCCTCTTGCAAACCATGGACCTGAGTTGCAAGGCTTGCTGGATTTTGTGGTTCCTCAATCAATTAAGGAATATAATAACTGTTAACCAATGACACCCAGAAAAGCCATAAATATGATCCTCTTGCAACCTATGGACCTGAGTTGCAAAGCTTGCTGGAACTTGCCATTCCCCAAATAACTGACCCCCAGAAAAGCCATAATTATGACCCACTTGCACCCATGGACCTGGGTTGCAAAGCTTGCTGGATCTTGTGGTTCTGCAATCAATTAAGGAATACAAGAACTGTTGACCAATGACACCCTGAAAAGTCATAATTATGACCCTCTTGCATCCCATGGACCTGGGTTGCAAGGCTTGCTGGAAGTAGTGGTTCCCCAATCAATTAAGGAATACAAGTCAACTGTTGATCGCTGACACCCAGAAAAGCCATATTAATGACCCTCTTGCAAATCATGGACCTGGGTTACAAAGCTTGCTGGATTTTGTGGTTCCCCGATCAATTAAGGAATACAAGAACTGTTAGCCAATGACACCCAGAAAAGCCATAATTATGACCCTCTTGTAACCTATGGACCTGAGTTGCAAAGCTTGCTGGAACTTGCCATTCCCCAAACAACTGACCCCCAGAAAAGCCAGAAATATGACCCACTTGCACCCATGGACCTGGGTTGCAAAGCTTGCTGGATCTTGTGGTTCCACGATCAATTAAGGAATACAAGAACTATTGACCAATGACACCCAGAAGAGTCATAGTTATGACCCTCTTGCAAATCATGGACCTGAGTTGCAAAGCTTGCTGGATCTTGTGGTTCCTCAATCAATTAAGGAATACAAGAACTGTTGACCAATGACACCCTGAAAAGTCATAGTTATGACCCTCTTGCAAACCATGGAACTGAGTTGCACAGCTTGCTGGGTCTTATGGTTCCCCGATCAATTAAGAAATACAAGAACTATTGACCAATGGCACCCAGAAAGGCCATAATTATGACCCTCTTGTAAACCATGGATCTGGGTTTCAAGGCTTGCTGGAACTTGCTGTTCCTTAATCAATTAACACCCAGAAAAGCCATAATTATGACCCACTTGCACCCATGGACCTGGGTTGCAAGGCTTGCTGAATATTGTGGTTTCCCAATCAATTAAGGAATACTAGAACTATTGACCAATGGCACCCAGAAAAGCCATAATTATGACCCTCTTGGACCTGGGCTGCAAGGTTTGCTGGATCTTGTGGTTCCCCAACCAATTAAGAAATGCAGGTCAACCGTTGACCAATGGCACCCAGGAAAGCCATAATTATGACCCTCTCGGACCTGGGCTGCAAACCTTGCTGGATAGTATGGTTCCCCAACCAATTAAGAAATGCAGACCAACCGTTGACCAATGGCACCCAGGAAAACCATAATTATGACCCTCTTGGACCTGGGCTGCAAGGCTTGCTGGATATTATGGTTCCCAACCAATTAAGAAATGCAGGCCAACCGTTGACTAATGGCACCCACGAAAGTCATAATTATGACCCTCTTGGACCTGGGCTGCAAGGCTTGCTGGATCTTGTGGTTCCCCAACCGATTAAGAAATGCAGGCCAACCGTTGACCAATGGCACCCAGGAAAGCCATAATTATGACCCTCTTGGACCTGGGTTGCAAGGCTTGCTGGATCTTGTGGTTCCCCAACTGATTAAGGAATGCAGGCCAACCATTGACCAATGGCACCCAGGAAAGCCATAATTATGACCCTCTTGGACCTGGGTTGCAAGGCTTGCTGGATCTTGTGGTTCCCCAACTGATTAAGGAATGCAAGCCAACCGTTGACTACTGACACCAACAAAAATCCATATTTATGACCCTCTTGCATTCATATAATAAAAGATATTAAGGCATGCAACAACAAGGCTTTTCAGTATTGGCATGAATGGCAGACGATGCCAGAGCTGACCTCATACTGGGGTGCATTGCTGAGTCCTACCTGCTGGATTGCTGGCAGTGTGCGGACAGGAGTGAGGACCCAGTGCTGCAGGCCGGTCACCGCGCTCTTTTGCTGGACATCTTCACCTGATCCCCTCCGCAAATCCCTAGATGTCCCTCCTCCGAAGCCAATCTATCCCAGAGTCCTACTCCTCCAAGCACTCAGTCCAGGATCACTGCAAGCAGCAGTCTGGCTGCTCCCAGCTTGGATGTGGCGGTGGGATACACCGTCTTCCTCCCACTCACAAGGTCTGGCTTGCTGTCTCCTGGTTTGCAATCTCCAGCATCAACCCTGCAGCATCATGTGCATCCTTGCAGGGATATTTTCCTTGTCTAACACATCATAGCAATGAGGCGACTAAATACCTAAAAAAAAAAAATAAAAAAGTCATTTTTCTGCCCAAATTCCTTGGAGTGCTTTGTCTGGGTCCTTTGGCATCCCAAGAGCCTTCTCCCCCTCTTCCAGATGAGAGAGGCTGGCTCTCCCCCCACCCTAGAGTAGCTGTCCCTGGTCCTGCTCCCTCCCTGCTGGCAGGTTGTATCCTTGGAAAGGTGCTTGTGATCTCTAGAGGCTGCCTTGCAACGCTGCCACGATCCGCTCGCCTTGGATGCTCATTCTTGTCTCTCCATGCTTTTGTTCTGTGTGCTGCACCTCTCTTGGAGTATTGCACAGCTCTCTCTAGTGTTCATTTGCCACACTACTGGAATTTTTTTTTTATTTGCTGTTGAGGAATGCTCTGGGTGAAAGTGTGAGCTACTGCTGCTACAAAAAGGCACAGCTGAAGAAATATCTATGCAGTTCAAAAAAGGCATCTGTCATCCGTAAAGTGATTGCAAACCCTCACCTCGTAAAACAACCCCTTCAGTTTAAAATAGAAATGAAAGACGAAACATTTGTGTTTAGATATAGAGACATTATAAATACCTTTTTTTCCCCTTTTTTATAAGTGATCACATACCCTCTGTTCTCAGCTGCATAAGAGCTGGGGGAGGAGAAACAGCATCACAAGGATCTTCCCAGTGAATGGCTGTGCGGGGGGGGGGGTGTCAGGACAAGTCTGATCATTGGAGGAGAGCAGGCTGAGTTTCCAGCACGGCTGGAGAACTGACCACGCTGTGCTCTCATGCCTAGTGGGGTCAGTTTTTAATAGAAAAGCAGAGGGACGGTCAGAAACACCAGGGATTTCACACAAAGGAAGCAATACAAAGAGAACAGGAGACTTTTACATACAAGTAGATGGTACAGCAGGCACAGATCAGGAATAGGAAATGTTGAGTTTACGTATTCTTTAAAAGTAATATTAAAGCCATAGTCTATCTAGAGAACTGACCACGCTGTGTGCTGGGAACTCAGTGGGGTCAGTTTTTAATAGAAAATTTGAGGGACTGTCAGAGACACCAGGGATTTTACACAAAGAGGACAGAAGATGTTCTCATTCAAGTACACGGCAGCAGAGATCAGGAATATGAAATGTTGGGTTTACATATTCTTTAAAAGTAGTATTAAAGCCATATTCTACCTTTTTTAAAAATGTCAAAACTGCACCCATTTTAAAAACACTTTAAGTCTGGACACGTTCGCCCCCTGTTAGATATAGAGACATTATATTTTATTTTATTCCCTTTTTTTATAAGTGATCACATACCCTCTGTTCTCAGCTGCATAAGAGCTGGGGGAGGAGAAACAGCATCACAAGGATCTTCCCAGTGAATGGCTGTGCAGGGGGGGGCGTGTCAGGACAAGTCTGATCATTGAAGGAGAGCGGGCTGAGTTCCCAGCACAGCTAGAGAACTGACCATGCTGTATGCTGGGAACTCAGTGGGGTCAGTTTTTAATAGAAAAGCAGAGGGACGGGCAGGAACACCAGGGATTGTTACGCAAAGGAAGCAACACAAAGAGGACAGAAGATGTTTTCATTCAAGTACATGGCAGCAGAGATCAGGAATATGAAATGTTGGGTTTACATATTCTTTAAAAGTAGTATTAAAGCCATAGTCTACCCATTTTAAAAACACGTCAAGTCTGAACACGTTTGCCCCTGTTAGATATAGAGACGTTATAAAGAGGGAGGAGAAACAGCATCACAAGGATCTTCCCAATGAATGGCTGGGCGGGGGGGGCGTGTCAGGACAAGTCTGATCATTGGAGGAGAGCAGGCTGAGTTTCCAGCACAGCTAGAGAACTTACCACACTGTGCTCTCATGCCTAGTGGGGTCAGTTTTTAATAGAAACGCAGAGGGACTGTCAGAAACACCAGGGATTTTACGCAAAGGAAGCAACACAAAGAGGACAGAAGATGTTTTCATTCAAGTACATGGCAGCAGAGATCAGGAATATGAAATGTTGGGTTTACATATTCTTTAAAAGTAGTATTAAAGCCATATTCTACCTTTTTTAAAAATGTCAAAACTGCACCCATTTTAAAAACACTTTAAGTCTGGACACGTTCACCCCCTGTTAGATATAGAGACATTATAAATACCTTTTTATCCCCTTTTTTATAAGTGATCACATACCCTCTGTTCTTAGCTGCATAAGAGCAGGGGGAGGAGAAACAGCATCACAAGGATCTTCCCAGTGAATGGCTATGCGGGGGGGGCGCTTCAGGACAAGTCTGATCATTGGAGGAGAGCAGGCTGAGTTCCCAGCACAGCTAGAGAACTGACCACGCTGTATGCTGGGAACTCAGTGGGGTCAGTTTTTAATAGAAAAGCAGAGGGACTGTCAGAAACACCAGGGATTTCACACAAAGGAAGCAATACAAAGAGGACAGGAGACTTTTTCATTCAAGTACATGGTACAGCAGGCACAGATCAGGAATATGAAATGTTGGGTTTACATATTCTATAAAAGTAGTATTAAAGCCATATTCTACCTTTTTTAAAAGTGTAAAAACTTCACCCATATTAAAAACACTTCCAGTCCGGACACTTTCACCCCCTTCCAGTCCAGGCCAATTTTCAGCTTTCAGCGCTATCACACTTTGAGTGACAATTACTCATGCAACATTGCACCCATATGACATTTTTATTCTTTTTTTAGACAGATAGAGCTTTCTTTTCGTGGTATTTGATCACCGCTAGGTTTTTTTTTGGCACAGGTGACAGGCTGGCTGCATTTTTTATTTAGATTACACTGGGGCAGTGATCAGGGATACTGGGGTGGCTGGCACAGCAGTCTGTGAGTGTACAAGTAGCCTGATAGGCAGTATACACTCACAGGCTTTATGGCAATGATCAGGGTGCTGATATGGGGTATGGCAATGATCAGGGTGCTGGTATGGGGTATGGCAATGATCAGGATGCTGGTATGGGGTATGGCAATGATCAGGGTGCTGGTATGGGGTATGGCAATGATCAGGGTGTTGATATGGGGTATGGCAATGATCAGGGTGCTGATATGGGGTATGGCAATGATCAGGGCGCTGGTATGGGGTATGGCAATGATCAGGACGCTGGTATGGGGTATGGCAATGATCAGGGTGCTGATATGGGGTATGGCAATGATCAGGGTGCTGGTATGGGGTATGGCGGTGATCAGGACATTGGTATGGTGTATGGCGGTGATCAGGACATTGGTATGGTGTATGGCGGTGATCAGGACATTGGTATGGAGTATGGTGGTGTTTTTGTGAGCACTGGCACAGGTGACAGGGGCTGGCTGCATTTTGTATTTACATTACATGGGGGTAGTGATCAGGGATACTGGGGTGGCTGGCACAGCAGTCTGTGAGTGTACAAGTAGCCTGATAGGCAGTGTACACTCACAGGCTGTATGGCCATGATCAGGACTCTGAAATGGGGTATGGCAATGATCAGAGCACTAGTATGGGCAGTATTATGTATGTATGTAGTAGTATGTAGTAGTAGTATGGGCTAGTATGGGCTAGTATTGGGCAGCACAGTGGCTAAATGATAAGCCCTTCTGCCTGGCAGTACTAGGGGTCATTGGTTCAAATCCCAGCCACAGCACCTCCTGCCTGGAGTTTTCATGTTCTCCCTGTGCCTACGTGGGTTTCCTCCGGGTACTCCGGTTTCCTTCCACACTCCAAAGACATGCTGGTAGGTTAATTGGATCCTGTCTAAACTGGCCCCTGTATATGAATGTGAGTTAGGGACCTTAGATTGTACGCCCCTTGAGGGTTAGGGACTAATGTGAATGTACAATATATATGTAAAGTGCTGTGTAAAATTCACAGCGTTATATAAGTACCTGAAATAAATAAATAATATGGCGTATGATGTTGATCAGGGTGCTGGTATGGCATAGGGCAGTGATCATGGTGTTGGTATGGTGGTAATCAGTATGCTGGTATGGGGTATGGAAGTGATCAGGATGCTGGTATGGAAGTGATCAGGACGCTGGTATGGAAGTGATCAGGACATTGGTATTGGGTATGACAGTGATCAGGATGCTGGTATGGAAGTGATCAGGACATTGGTATTGGGTATGACAGTGATCAGGATGCTGGTATGGCAGTGATCAGGATGCTGGTATGGTGGTAATCAGGACATTGGTATTGGGTATGACAGTGATCAGGATGCTGGTATGGTGGTAATCAGGATGCTGGTATGGGGTATGACAGTGATCAGGATGCTGGTATGGCAGTGATCAGGGCGCTGGTATGGTATATGGCAGTGATCAGGATGCTGGTATGGCAGTGATCAGGATGCTGGTATGGGATATGACAGTGATCAGGATGCTGGTATGGCAGTGATCAGGGCGCTGGTATGGTGTATGGTGGTGATCAGGATGCTGGTATTGGGTATGACAGTGATCAGGATGCTGGTATGGCATATGGCAGTGATCAGGACATTGGTATGGTATATGGGGTGATCAGGACATTGGTATGGTGGTGTTTTTCTGAGCACTGGCACAGGGACTGGCTGAATATTTTATTTACATTACACTGGGGCAGTGATCAGGGATACTGGGGTGGCTGGCACGGCAGTCTGTGAGTGTACAAACAGCTACTGTACACTCACATGCTGCAGCATCAGTTCTCTCTGCTGTAATTTGGTACGTTTACTCGCCTCCTCATAGTGTGCCTGCCGCCATCTTCCAGTTCCCGCAATATTGTTCTTTAGCCTCTGGGCAGCTAGTGATGATGGAACGCATTCAGACATTACATTGTCCCTGGCATCTACCTCTAATCTGGGTAAAATGTTTTTGCAAAAGAGACTTTTGCAGGTCTCTTCTGCTAAAAGAAAAAACTAACTTCTAGTAATCAGTAACTTTGAGACCTTGTCCTTGTTGCTGATTTCCTACCTTCACTGAATATGTCATCCATCTCCTGGTTCACTCAGTAGTTACTCTGAAATAGCATATTCATTTTCAAATCAAACCATTCATTCTCTTTGGTTTCCTGTTTGTAAGAGTGGTGGCTGCTATGCCTCCTATTCCCCCAGCCACTGGTCACTTGGCACATCCCTTCTGTAGTTCTTTCTCCAGGAAGCTGTGATGTCATTCAACCCTACTTCCTGTGGTGGGCGGCCCGAGACTCTCCGACACACCCAACATGTGCAGGCCTAATGTACCCACCCACATTCACTACAATTCCCTGTGCTTGATGGGGACTGTAGTTTCCTTTTTCTGCAGAGAGAGAGAGGAGAGGATGTGATGTAATCCGGCTGTTACACTTCCTCCTTGGCAGAGCAGATGCTGTTATCTTTTGAATCACAGGGATGAGGTCATGAAAATTCAATTTTTTCTTCTAAATGGTAAGGATTTTCAAAATGTTATTAACTGTTTAGTATTTTGTATAGTGGGGTGTACAAATGGGTGATTTTTTTGCCTATACTGGAGTTCTCCTTTAATAACTGCTTACAAAATAGATATGTAGCGCATCCTCTAAGGAGCCGCTGATTAAACTGATGCTTTTCCCCCAAATTAGCGCACATGCAGCCAGGCGCAAAGCTTTTTGCTCACTCTTCCACTCTAAGGAACGGTTTAGGGGTGTCTTTTTTAGGGTTTTTATCGGTATGTTGAACTTTGGACAGGGTGAGGGGACCATGGGATACCCTAAAATTGATGAACTGCACACTTTGAGGACTCTGTCTTGCTGAGCTGCACAAAAACGTCTCACAGAATCTCTAATGCTGACAGGTGAGTAAGTATTTTCCCAAAAGACCAAACGCTGCACACTCACTGTCACTAACTGCCAGCACCAGGGGCATTTACTCGCATGGCCACAGGATCATCAGCGGCCTCCTTCTGATATCCACGGGGCACTCTCCAGTGAGGGAGATACAGTTATTGCCAAAAATATTGGCACCCCTGCATTTCTTGTCAGCTTATGGACCACTTCACCCAGAAAATTGTTGCAATTACAAATGTTTCAGCATTCTCGTGTTTGTTTCTTTTATTTGTATTGGTATGACACAAAAAGTGAAGAAACAAAAAGCCAAATCTGACACATTCCATGCAAAATTCCAAATATGGACTGGACAAAATTATTGGCACCTTCTTAAAACTGTAAGAAATAATTGCATTGCAGGTTTGTGACGCTCCTGCAATTTGTACGTAAACTCATCTGTATCAATTACCAGGTGCTGACAAAATAGAAATCACACCGGCAACCAGTTAAAATGGTGAAAAATTGCCTCAACCTTTCTGTTGTGTGGTTCTGTGTGCCACATGGAACATGGAAAAGAGAAAGAGCAGCGAAGAATTGCCTGAGGATTTGAGAACAAAAATTGTGGAAAAGCATGGACAATCTTAAGGTTACAAGTCTATCTCCAGAGATCTTAATGTTCCTGTGTCCACTGTGCGCAACATTGTCAAGACGATTACAGCCCATGGTACTGTAGCTAATCTTCCTGGATGTGACCGAAAGAGAAAAATTGATGAAAGATTGCAATGAAGGATTGTTTGAATGGTGGGTAAAGAACCTTGATCAACCTCCAGACAAATCCAAGCTGACCTTCAGGCACAGGGTACTACGGTCGGCTCGCACTGTATGTCGCTATCTGAATGAAAAGGGACGCTATGGTAGGAGACCCAGGAGGACACCACTGCTGACACAGAAACATTAAAAATCCATATTGGAGTTTGCCAAAACTTACCTGAGGAAGCCAAAATCCTTTTGGGAGAATGTACTGTGGACAGACAAAACAAATGACAAGTTTTTGGTAAAGCCCATCATTCTACTGTTTTCAGAAAAAGAAATGAGGCCTTTAAAGAAAAGAATGCAGTCCCGGCGTCAAACATGGTGAAGGATCACTGATGTTTTGGGGTTCCTTTGCTACTTTAGGCACTGGATGTCTTTGACCGTGTGCATGGCATTATGAATCTTAATACTGCCAAAGAATTCTTGGATGCAGTGTAGGGCCCAGTGTCAGAAAGTTGGGTCTCCATCAGACGTCATGGGTCTTACAGCAGGACAATGACCCAAAGCACACATCAAAAAGCACCCAAAAATGGTGCCAGACAAAGCGCTGGAGAGGACTGAACTGGACAGCAATGAGTCCAGATCTCAATCCCATAGAGCACCTGTGGACAGATCTCAAAACAACAGCTGGGAAAAGGTACCCTTCCAATCAGAGAGCTGGAGCAGTTGGCGAAAGAAAAGAGTTCCAAAATTCCAGTAGATGTGGAAGAAACTCATTGATGGTTACAGCAATCAATCACTTTTTGTTATTTTTCCATGGGTTGTGCTACCAAATATTAAACTAAGAGTGCCAATATTCTTGTCCAATCCATTGTTGGGGTTTTGAGTGGAATGTGTCAGATTTGGCTTTTTGTTTCTCCACTTTCTTGTATCCTACCAATACGAACAAAAGAAATAAACATGAGAATGCCAAAACAATTGTAATTGCAACAATATTCTTGTGCATTATCGAAAAGAAATGCAGAGTTGCCAATATTTTTGGCCATGACTGTATGAACTGACACCACCATAAAACAGCTGGAGACGGGGCAGACTGACAACTCATGGGGCCCCTGGGCAATAGGGGATCATGGGACCTGTGTCCTTGCCCAAACTCAAAAAAGCCTATCAAAAAGGTACCAGGGGCATCTCATGGGGCCCCCTACTGACCCCGTCCCTCAGGCAGTGCCTGGGTTTCCAAATGGTCAGTCCGCCCCTGGCTGGAGACTTTTCCCCCAATTTCCTCCTGGTACTCTCCAGTGAGCTTCTCCAGACCCAAACAAACTCCAGGACTAGACTTTGCAAATAGGCCGCTCAGCTAAGGCTCCAGCTGGGTCTTCGATGTCTTCTAAAAGACACCTTCAGACATCTTCCCCCAGGTGTCTCCTCCAGTAGAACTGGACACCGAAACTCTGCTCCTCCTGCCTCAGATCTCAGACTATATTTATGGGCTCTCCTACCACCTTCTGGGCACAGCTCCCTAAGGATTGGCTGGAATCCCATACATTTTCAGGCTGCTCACTCTGTTCTTCCTCTGACTATCATTCTAAAATCCTCTAGAATACAGGGGGAAGCAATCAGCAGCAGCAGCCTCTGAGACACGTAGCAGGGCTGAATATTCAACCTCTGCTCCACTGATTACTACATTTACCTAACAATCTACACTACTCTAGGAGGGTGCTCAGATAAATAGAAAATATATTGATTTTTTTTTTATGTTTGCTTATGCCAGGAATTCAGCTCAAATTTGTCAGAATGGAACAGAGCGCACATGCTCACAGTACTCTCGCCAATCCTTTACTAGTCCATATGTCTGGAGCGTTGAGCTTCTATTTTTAGGGGGGAAATCAGCAGAATTTTATACTGGCAGACCAGGTGATGCTCTTTTTCAGCTTAATCAAAGGGTAAAAAGGAGAACTCATCTCTAAAAATAAACTCCAAATATTCTACTTCTCGTGCAAAAGGCACTTTAGGATGCTTTTAATGAATTCTCATTAAGTCAAAGGCAAGGTTAGTCTCATTTATGTAATGACATTCTGTGCTGCCAATGGTAACCAATAGGATTCTTTGATAGGAAGACAGAAAAGAGGGGTTGATTTACTAAAGGCAAATAGACTGCACACTTTGCAAGTGCATTTGCTTCAGAGCTTGGCAAATGAGGTAAAGCTTCCCTTTGCCAAGAATACCCAATCACATGCAAGGAAAATAAAAAAACACAGCATTTTTGCTTGCACATGATTGGATGATGGAAGTCAGCAGAGCTTCTGCTCATTTACTAAGCTCTGGAGCAGGGGAGGGCTGACAACTCATGGGGTCAGCGGGCAATAGGGGATCATGGGGCCCCTGTGTCCTTGCCCAAACTCAAAAAAGCCTATGAAAAAGGTACCAGGGGCATCTCATGGGGCCCCCTACTGACCCACTGGAGAGTGTCCCTCACTGGAGAGTGTCCAATCCATTGTTGGGGTTTTGAGTGGAATGTGTCAGATTTGGCTTTTTGTTTCTCCACTTTCTTGTGTCCTACCAATACGAACAAAAGAAATAAACATGAGAATGCCGAAACAATTGTAATTGAAACAATATTCTTGTGCATTATCGAAAAGAAATGCAGAGGTGCCAATATTTTTGGCCATGACTGTATGAACTCACGCCGCCATAGGACAGCTGGAGAGTTTTCCCCCAATTTCCTCCTGTTACTCTCCAGTGAGCTTCTCCAGACCCAAAAAAACTCCAGAACTAGACTACTGACCCCAGGCCCTCGGGCAGTGCCCGAGTTTCCAAATGGTCAGTCCGCCCCTGCTCTGGAGCAACTGCAATTGCCTTTAGTAAACCAACCTCAGAGTGAGCAGAGCAATGTCTTTTTCAGCCTGTTGCCGTTCTTTCACTCTCCAGCCTGAAGGATGGGCATGCAAATAGGATAACACAATATTCCTTAAAGTAATATTAAATCCCAAAGCAAACATTTACACTGCTCAATAAAATGAAAGGAAGACTTTGAAAACACATCAGATCTCAATGGGGAGAAATCTCCTGCTGGATATCTATACTGATATGAACTGGGTGATGTGTTAGGAATGTAAGGATGCCCCATCGTTTGATGGAAATTAAAATGATGGACCTACAGATATAGTGAATGCAGGGTCCGGGGAGATCAGATATAGTGAATGCAGGGTCTGGGGAGACCGGATATAGTGAATGCGGGGCCTGGGGAGACCAGATATAGTGAATGCAGGGTCCGGGGAGATCAGATATAGTGAATGCAGGGTCTGGGGAGACCGGATATAGTGAATGCAGGGTCCGGGGAGACCAGATATAGTGAATGCAGGGTCCGTGGTTTAGTAACACTTTAATACTCCTTTAAGTGCACTACTCGTATGCAAGCAGAAGAAGACATTGCAACAGGTATTAAAGGGAAGCCTACCTAAGGGGATCCTTCCCTGCTCCCTAAAACCTTGCCTTATATGTGTGCAGATTTATGTATGAAATATTTGTAGTTAACTATTTTAGCCTCTTTTTTTTTTTTAGCTTTTTTTTAGGTGAACTTATTTTGTGTGGGTCTGTTATGTCTGTTAGTCCTAATTGTTGAGTGAGGAGAGAGAGGCTGACTCTGAGCTCTTGGTAAGGCTGATATTACACACTGCGCATTGATCACACTGGGGAAGTGTGGTTTGGACTGCGTGGAATGGCCCTAGGCAGGGCTGCTTTACCTTACAGCTTTTATTCTGTTATGTGGTCATTAAAGTGCTTTGTGAACTGATATTGCTCAGATCTTCCAATACTTGGATTTAACTATACCAGTAGCCAGACGAATCTAGAACAGGAGTATCAAGCTCAGTTTCATTGCGGTAGGCATCAGCATTATGCTCGCCCTCAAGGGCCGGTTGCAGGGGTTTTTTTTCAGTGGGAACATGGGGGAACACAGTTCCGTCACTGAATGTAAGGGGTGCTGGGGTTTGCTGGAGGGTCTGTTGATGCTGGCTGCTGGAGGATCTATTGTCATTGGTGGGAATCTATTTTTGCATTGGGGTCTATTGTTGCTGGGAAAGTCTTAAGTTGCTAGGGGGTCAGTTGTTTCTGGGAGGCATCTCCTGTTGAGGGAGGAGTCTATTGTTGCTGGCTGCTGGGATGGTATTTTGTTGTGGGGGGTCCATTGTTGCTGGCTGCTGGGATGGTATTTTGTTGTGGGGGGTCCATTGTTGCTAAGGGGAGGGGGGGTCTGTTGTTGTGTGGGGGATCTATTGTTGCTGGCTGCAGGGGATCTACTGTATTTTACTGTTTTTCTTGTTATCATTAATACATTACATACAATTTACTTAGCAACACAAAATGACACTTGGTTCTGTATTCTCTAAAAGGGACAGTACTGTGGGGGTCGGGTAAGGGGTGGAGGCAAGGGACAGTGTTTGGAGGTGGGTAGGGGGCAAAGACAAGGGGTGACTCAAAAGGAGGGGAGTTCATGCATGGGTGAGAACACCCATGTGATGCGAGCGATTCAGGTGTGGGTGAAAAAAAAGGTCCTTCACCTTTTTTGGTGCAGATGCGATTTGAGCCATATAAAATGTATGACTCAAATCGCACCACACAGGATTTATGTGCAAATTACATGCAGAGATCACTGTTTGCATACACGTGCAGGACCTACACAAGAGTTTGCATTTGGGTGCATGCAGCTGCACCCGTGAACTTGTTATGATCACTCTGTCACTGAAAATCTATATAAAGCCATATAGAAAGTGGTCAGAGTTTAGAATAACTCACTCCTTATTTCACATATGTGGTGCAATCACTGTTTGCATACACGAGCAGGACAGACACAAACATTTGAATTTGGGTGTATGCAGCTGCACCCATGAATTTGTTATAATCACTCGTTGCCAAGACGTTTTTGTCACTTTGTCACTGAAAATCTATATCCATATACAAAGTGGCCGAAGTTTTGAATAAGTCACTCCTTATTTCACATGTGTGGTGTGATCATTGTTTGCATACACGTGCAGAACCTGCACAAGCGTTTGCATTTGGGTGCATACAGCTGCACCCATGAACTTGTTATAATCACTCGCTGCCAAGATGTTTTTGTCACTGAAAATCTATATAAAGCCATACAGAATGCGGCCAGAGTTTTGAATAAGTCACTCCTTATTTCACATGTGTGGTGCAATCATTGTTTGCATACACGTGCAGGACCTACACAAGAGTTTGCATTTGGGTGCTTGCAGCTGCACCCATGAACTTGTAATAATCACTCGCCGCCAAGGCGTTTTTGTCACTCTGTCACTGAAAATCAATATAAAACCACATAGAAAGTGGCCAGAGTTTTGAATAAGTCACTCCTTATTTCACATGTGTGGTGTGATCATTGTTTGCATACACGTGCAGAACCTACACAAGCGTTTGCATTTGGGTGCATACAGCTGAACCCATGAACTTGTTATAATCACTCGCTGCCAAGACGTTTTTGTCACTTTGTCACTGAAAATATATATCAAGCCATACAGAAAGTGGCCAGAGTTTTGAATAAGTCACTCCTTATTTCCCATGTGTGGTGCAATCACTGTTTGCATACACGTGCAGGATCTTCAAGGAGTATTTGCATTTGGGTGCATGCAGCTGCACCCATGAATTTGTTATAATCACTTGCTGCCAGGACATTTTTGTCACTCTGTCACTGGACATCCATATCAAGTCATAGAGAAAGTGGCCAGAGTTTCGAATAAGTCACTCCTTATTTGACATTTGAACTTGAGCTATTGAGCTTAGCCACAGGCCTTTTTCAGCATAACATTCAAGATGAGCCCCGCAGGCCAGAGTACTTGGTGTCATTCTGGACTCCAACCTATCCTTCCAGCCCCAAGTCCAATCTTTAACTAACTCATGCAGACTCCACCTCCGCAACATCACCAAAATCCGCAGGTTCCTAACCCCAGAAACCACTAAACAGCTCATCCACTCCCTCATCATATCACGACTTGACTACTGCAACTCCCTCCTCACTGGTCTGCCTCGCCGCTGGCTATCCCCGCTTCAGTCGATCCTGAATACGGCTGCCAGACTCATTCACCTTTCCAACCGCTCCGTTTCCGCCACCCCCCTCTGCCAATCCCTCCACTGGCTTCCGATTGCGCAACGGATCAAATTCAAAATCCTAACACTGACGTACAAAGCCGTCCACCATACTGCCCCGTACTACATCACTGACCTAATACCCAAGTACCGCCCAGCACGCACACTCCGCTCCTCACAAGACCACCTTCTCTCTAGTTCCCCGGTCTCCTCCTCCCATGCCCGCCTCCAGGGCTTCTCCAGGGTGTCACCCATCCTCTGGAACTCCCTGCCCCAACCCATCAGATTATCACCTACTCTCCTCTCCTTTAGGTGCACCCTGAAAACCCATCTCTTCAGGGAAGCCTACCCTACCCCCTGCTAACTTGCCGACCTCCTCCACTCTTCCTACCACTCCATCCCCCACAGCTATCTCCTCCTGTACCACCATCCCCTCCCTCCTAGATTGTAAGCTCGAAAGAGCAGGGCCCTCGATCCCCTCATGTTTTGCATTGTATTGGTATTGTTCTGTCACATGTTCTGTCCCCCTTTGTAATGTACAGCGCTGAGCGAACTATCGGCGCTTTATAAATACTGTATAATAATAATAATGAGCCTGGTAAACACCAACAAGAGCCTCTATCTCCACCTGTTGAATTTATAATAAATAAAGAAAATTTACAAATATTTCAAATAGCAAACCCGTTTGTTAAAAAAATGACAAAGTACAGGTCTGTTCAAATATAGTACAGTGATTTTTTTTTCCAGCAGAACACAGTGCATGGATCTGAATAGACAACAATTAGATCTAGACGGTCCTTGCATTTGCCGCGTTTGCCCGCTACGCTGCACAGATGTAGCTAGGCCCTAAGAGAACATCACTAATTATCTCACCTGAAAATCTGTGAAGAAAAAGGAAAATATGCCGTCTGGAGGGCCTGGGGGAAAGAAGTTGAGTGGCACTTTATTAAACAACGAGCATCAGTTATGTTCTATGAAGCCAAGAGTCAAGAATGGACGAACTCGGATACACCGCTCTACATTCTGCATTGGAATATTCAGCACTTGCGGTACAAAGATTTTGCTCAGATTTAGCTGTAAGCGGAGTCTTGTCACAGCTGTGCTCCAGCCAAAGAAAATGTAAAAATGAACTTAGAGGTTGCCATGGAAAACCATTACAGCTCAGTGCATTGGATTCCATAATCGGTTTAGTGTGGCTGCTGTTCTGTATAGCTGAATAATCTGCCACATCGACGGTGAAAGTAATGCCAATCAGGGAACATCACTCATATTAACCCCTTCTCTGTACAACAATTCCGATTAGTATGAGAATGGAAATGAGAAAACCCTTTAATGGGAAACTGTAAATCTGCTGCACTTTTCCGTAACATGCAACTTGCACATGATGGCAGACTCACTTTTCTGTTGGGCTGTCACCCACTTGCTCCAACTGCTGCGGACATTTGTTCTTCAACCAGAATCGCGTTCCTTCTTATGCACAGGAGTTGTATCATCCCTGCCAGGGGCAGGACAAGGGGTGGACTCAGGGGTAGACTGACAACTCATAGGGCCCCCGGGCAATAGAGGATCATGGGGTCCCTGTGTCCTTGCCCAAACTCAAAAAAGCCTATGAAAAAGGTACCAGGGGCATCTCATGGGGCCCCCTACTGACCCCGGGCCCTCGGGCAGTGCCCGAGTTTCCAAATGGTCAGTCCACCCCTGGGTGGACTGAAGGGGTAGCTGCCCTGGGATCAGAGAAGTAAAGGGGCAAATAATAAATGCACCCATTCTATTCCATGTATTAACTGTGGGGGAGGGGGGCATAATTCTGGATCCTTGTTCTGGGCACTGGATGACCTTGTCCTGGTACTGATCCCTGCACCCAGCTCTTGGCATCTCATATGTAGCGCTACTCCCCAAGGGGCTGCTAATAATAACTGGTTCTTCCCTAAAAGAACAGAGGCTGCCCACCACCGCAAGCACCAGTCCATTCACGCAGGCTCCAATAACACAGTATAGGGCAGAGGTGTCAAACTGTTGGCTCTCCAGCTGTTGCAAAACTACAAGTCCCATCATGCCTCTGCCTTTCGGAGTCATGATTGTAACTGTCAATCTTGGAATGCCTCATGGGACTTGTAGTTTAGCAACAGCTGAAGGGCCGCCAGTTTGACACCTGTGCTCTAGGGGGTGCCTTTTTAGTATTTATTGCTCGAAGAAACTTTAATGAGAGAGGGGTTTAGGTTCACAGGATACCCCATAACAACCAATAGCAATAATGGGTGGATGAACTTCTCACTAATCTTCTTACAGCAGCCTTTCCTGGAGGTAACGGAATGGCCAGTATATCTGGGACTCAATCAGAGCAGCTCCACTCCATGTGGGAACCTCTGGCACTTATTTCCCTTCTAACACAAGTACACCCAAAGTCCACAGCAAGGTCTTTACTCACAATATCCCTAGAGCTGTCTGTCACGTAGCATTAACAAGTAGGCCCTTAGTGAGGGCAATAAAAGATCCTTCTCAAGACCCAGAACTTCAAGGTGGTGTCCTTCAAAAAATAAGCCTTTAGCCATCTTTCAAGGACCCTCAGCCCAGCTCCTGCTGAGATCCAGACTGCAATTTCCTGTTTCAGAAACTATCTCCTAGGGGCAGTAGCCCCCCTGGAAACTGGAACTCTCCCCAAAGAGGAAAGACCCTCGCCCAGAGCTTCCCAAGCATTGATCACCTTCCCAGCCACCTTCTGGACTTCTTCCAGGGGATGTGTTATGGGATATGTTTTATAGCAGAAAGTAAACAATTTAGTTTTTTTTTAGTTTTTTTTTTGTCGGTCTTTTTTCATTTAAATAATAAAAAACCAAGAGGCAATCAAATACCACCAAAATAAAGCTTTATTAGTGGGGGAAAAAAAGGACATAAATTTCATTTGGGTGCACCATTGCATGACCACGCGAATTGTCAGTTAAACTAGTGCAGTGCCGCATAGCAAAAAAAGGCCTGGTCAGAAAGGGGGTAAAACCTTCTGGAGGGCAAGTGGTTAAATTGTGTCTCTTTAAATGCACAGTCCCAGATGGGGCTAGTCAGGTTTCCCACCAGAATGCTCTCTTCCCTTATCTGGCCTAAGAGGTGTAGGATTACTCACTGTTCCTCACCTGCAGGCTTGTTGGGTTGGTGGCTGCTTTCAGGCCTTCTGCTGGGCTTGCTCCTACCCTGGCTCTACAGATGGTCCTCTCTCCGGGGGACCAGTGAAGTCCAATTCCAACCTGGAGGTAGGCTCCTTCCTACTGGGCCCCCTCCCAGGCTTCTGCATCCCAGCCTCTCACTCCATCTTTCACTCAAACTCTTCTGCTGCTGAGCAGGCTCAGTCACATTTAAGGGCTGCCCTGGCCCCATGCCAAGCCTCCTGTTTGGGGATTGGCCAGAGTCCCCTAAGTGTGCAGACCAGACCCTTCTCACCCCCACCCACTGCCTTCTAGAAACTTCTCAAGTCTCTACAGCAGGGGAGGTATCAAAGAACTGATCTGCAAAGCCCTCAGCCCTGACCCAAAGGTGACTCGGCTGGCTCAAACCCAGGCTGAGTCATGTCCAGGATGGTACTCAGCCTTCCTCTCTAGAAAATCTAGCTAGCTCCCTCTAGCTAACTAGAGGGACACTACACACGTGTGTATATATATATATATATATATATATATATATATATATATATATATATACACACACAATATGTATAAATCATTAACCAATTGCAGCTTTCTTTGTATGAGTTTAGAATAATTAGAAGGAAGAAAGAAAACTATTGATTGATTGCAGTAAGTTAGATCACTTTGAATATTCCTTTTATTGACAAATTGTTTTGAAGAAAGGTTATCACTTTCTGTTCCCTAACAAAATAAGACCATTGTCTATAATGAATACATTTGACAACTCTGTGCACCCTTTGCATCAAGGAACCCTCAAAACTAAAAAGCAGGTTTTACCCAACTGTTCTGCACTTGGTCATTTGGTGACCACTGAGGACCTGATGATGCCATAGGCCCAGATACCCTCTAGTACCATAGACCAGGACTTCGGGCCTAGCAAGACCTAACATAGCAAGTCATTCTGACTGTCTGAGTGACTTGCTCTGTTGTATACAATAAGACTAAGTAAAAAAATCCTCTAGGTCCAACAATTTGTTACATACATATTATTATGGTTGCACCAATACCGTTTTTTTATCATCAAGTATGAGTGCCAATACTTGTACTCAAGTACTTGCCGATACCAATTACTGATACCTTGGAGGTTCGATTTGAGCCCATACTAAATGAAAAGACTCAAATCCCACTACAAAGAATCATATTTCAAGGAAATACAAATAAACGAAAGATGAAACCCAGTTCTGACCCTGGGTTCATATATATGCGGCGCGGTACACCGCATTCCTGTGCAAATCACATGCATTTTGTGTGCGGCGCGATTGGAGCCATACATTTTGTATGGCTCTAATCGCACCGCATGAGCACCAAAAACGTGCAGAACCCTTTTTTGGTCCGCACTAGAATTGGATCGCAAGGGTATTCACACCTACGTGATCTGATTCTGCACATCGCACCGTGTTTTGCAGACCAGGTGTTGTTAACTTAACATACACACCCACAGCGGTTCGCATGAATGGGGTGCGATTCTGATGCGGTGCAAAATTCCGGACTGCATCACTATGAACCCGGGCTCAACCTTCTTCCTCTTGTAGCCTGAAAAAAAAATACGCTTGAAGCTTAAAACTCCACTCCATCAGTGCACATTAAAAAAGAGCTTTGCAAATACAAAAATACAAAATACTGTACAGACCCATTAACCCTATTAAAAACAACTATGATCCAGCCCCCTTCTTAGACATGCATATATACTGTCTATATAAATGATGTATCTGTATAGTAAACCCAGAGGGATCAAGAGCTGTTCAGGGACATATGTAGCAAAAATAATAATCTCTCCAAGGCTCAGTAAACACCATCAATAAGGCTGTGATCCGGTGTAACAGTCCAATGGTCATAGATGTTTTTTTAACGGGGATGAGGGCCTGTATTTGGGTGTAATTTTGCTATTTTTGTATTAATAAAGCTCTTTTGTAATGTGCACTGGTGGAGTGGAGTTTTAAGCTGTAAGTGTAGGGATTTAGGTTTTTTTCAGGCAACAAGAGGAATGAGATGGAGTCAGAACTGGGTTTTATCGTTAATTTATCTGTAGTATACAAGCAGTGCTGAGTGGAGGGTTATGGAGCCCAATGCTACCTGCAAAATTCTGTCCCAGCATCTCTCACCAGAGACCTGGGAGCCTAAAGGAAGCTGTGCAGGACCTATGAAGTGTTTCTCTGGTTAGTACCATTGTTTTCATGAACCACACTGACCGGGGGCATAGTGACCACCAAGGAGGGTACACTGGCCAGCAAGAGGGCATAGTGACCACCAAGAAGGGTACACTGACCAGAAAGGGGGCATAGTGACCACCAAAGAGGGTACACTGACCAGCAAGGGGGCATAGTGACCACCAAGGAGGGTACACTGACCAGCAAGAGGGCATAGTGACCACCAAGGAGGGTACATTGACCAGCAAGATGGCATAGTGACCACCAAGGAAGGTACACTGACCAGCAAGAGGGCATAGTGACCACCAAGGAGGGTACACTGACCACCAAGGGGGCATAGTGACCACTAAGAAGGATACACTGACCAGCAAGAGAACATAGTGACCACCAAGGAAGGTACACTGACCAGCAAGAGGGCATAGTGACCACCAAGGAGGGTACACTGACCAGCAAGAGGGCATAGTGACCACCAAGGATGGTACACTGACCACCAAGGGGGCATAGTGACCACCAAGGAGGATACACTGACCAGCAAGGGAACATAGTGACCACCAAGGAGGGTACACTGACCAGCAAGAGGGAATAGTGACCACCAAGGAGGGTACACTGACCACCAAGGGGACATAGTGACCACCAAGGAGGGTACACAGACCACCAAGGGGGCATAGTGACCACCAAGGAGGGTATACTGACCAGCAACGAGGCATACTGACCACCAAGGAGGGTACACTGATCAGCAAGGGGGCATAGTAACCACCAAGGAGGGTACACTGACCAGCAAGGTCGGCATAGTGACCACCAAGAAGGGTACACTGACCAGAAAGGGGGCATAGTGACCACCAAAGAGGGTACACTGACCAACAAGGGGGCATAGTGACCACCAAGGAGGGTACACTGACCAGCAAGAGGGCATAGTGACCACCAAGGAGGGTACATTGACCAGCAAGAGGGCATAGTGACCATCAAGGAGGGTACACTGACCACCAAGGGGCCATAGTGCCCACTAAGGAGGGTACACTGACCACCAAGGGGGCATAGTGACCACCAAGGAGGGTACACTGACCAGCAAGAGGGCATAGTGACCACCAAGGAAGGTACACTGACCAGCAAGAGGGCATAGTGACCACCAAGGAGGGTACACTGACCAGCAAGAGGGCATAGTGACCACCAAGGATGGTACACTGACCAACAAGGGGGCATAGTGACCACCAAGGAGGGTACACTGACCAGCAAGAGGGCATAGTGACCACCAAGGAGGGTACATTGACCAGCAAGAGGGCATAGTGACCATCAAGGAGGGTACACTGACCACCAAGGGGACATAGTGACCACCAAGGAGGGTACACTGACCACCAAGGGGGCATAGTGACCACCAAGGAATGTACAGTGACCAGCAAGAAGGCCAAGTTACCACCAAAGGGGCCCTGACCCCTGAAATATATAAACTACAGAGGCTTGACAACTAAACTCCATACACAAGAGAGCCCTGACCGCTGCACTTTATGTATAACAGAACCCTGCCTGCAGCACTGTATACACAATAGAGGCCTCTACTGTCACTGTATACATTTCTGAGGCCTGACCACAGTAAAATATATATTACAGAGGCCTAACCACTGCATTCTATACACCACAGAGGCCTGACCATTGCACTGTATACACTACAGAGACCTGACCACTGCACTGTATACACTACAGAGGCCTAACCACTGCATTGTATACTCCACAGAGGCCTGACCACTGCACTGTATACACCACAGAGGCCTGACCACTGCACTGTATACACTACAGAGGCCTGACCACTCCGCTGCATACACTACAGAACCCTGACCACTGCACTGTATACACCAGAGGCCTGACCATTGCACTGTATACACTACAGATGCCTGACCACTGTGCTGTATACACTACAGAAGCCTGACCACTGCGCTATATACACTACAGATGCCTGACCACTGTGCTGTATACACTACAGAAGCCTGATCATTGCACTGTATACACTACAGATGCCTGACCACTGTGCTGTATACACTACAGAAGCCTAACCACTGCACTCTATACACTACAGAGGTCTGACAACTGCGTTATGTACATTACAAAGGCCTGACCGCTGTGCTGTATACACTACAGAAGCCTCACCACTGCGCTGTATTCACTACAGAGGCCTGACCACTGCGCTGTATACACTACAGAGGCCTGACCACTGCGCTGTATTCACTACAGAGGCCTGACCACTGTGCTGTATACACTACAGAGGCCTGACCACTGTGCTGTATACACTACAGAAGCCTGACCACTGCGCTATATACACTACAGATGCCTGACCACTGTGCTGTATACACTACAGAAGCCTGACCACTGCGCTCTATACACTACAGAGGTCTGACCACTGCGTTATGTACATTACAAAGGCCTGACCGCTGTGCTGTATACACTACAGAAGCCTCACCACTGCGCTGTATTCACTACAGAGGCCTGACCACTGCACTGTATACACTACAGAGGCCTGACCACTGCGCTGTATACACTACAGAGGCCTGACCACTGCGCTGTATACACTACAGAGGCCTGACCACTGCGCTGTATACACTACAGAGGCCTGACCACTGCGCTGTATACAGCCAGACTGCTGCATTGTGAATGTGAAACAGTGACTAAGGGATTAGGATCCAATAAGTTAGGAGTCATACAATGATGAATTAGACCTTATGAAAAGTCTCTAAAAGTTTGTGAAGAAATGATTTTGGGAAACTTTGTAAACAATTTTAATCTCATTCTACTGTGTCTGTACATACGGTGAAGCATCATTTTTGCCTGGTGTAAATTCTTCAAACTTCTCATTGCCGTGGTCATCTGTCTACAGCTGTCTAAAGATGACATTAAAAAATTCACATCATCATTCACAGCATTTCTTCCAATAAAAGTAATAATCAAGACTTGGCACTGTGAGGATTGAAAACGACTCTGAATGTCTTTGCCGCTTCCTGAAGTAGAAAATGCAGCGGGTATACACTCACCGGCCACTTTATTAGGTACACCTTGCCAGTACCGGGTTGGACCCCCTTTTGCCTTCAGAACTGCCTTCATTCTTCGTGGCATAGATTCATCACGGTGTGGGATCTCTTCCCCTTTACACAGAGAAGGGGGTGCAAAAGGAATTTAAAAACTTTTTTTTACCTTGCTGTAGCAATGCATTAAGGTAAAAAACTTTTTTAAGTTTAGTATCACTTTAAAGTGTATTTTTTCCCAAAAATATGCTGTGTAAGTATTGTGTGACATACGAAATTGAAAAATTCAACATTTTATCCTTTAGGCCTCTGCTTAAAATATATATAATGTTTGGGGGTTCTAAGTAAATTTCAAGCAAAAAAAAAAAATGCTGTTTTTTACATGTAGGAGAGAAATGTCAGAATTGGCCTGGTAGGGAAGTAGTTAAATATGTCCAGTTTTATAATGCAAACTCCTACAGCGAAAATACCAGTGCTGGCTAGTGGCATATTACTTTGTGGATTAAACAGAATGTACACCACTAAATACATATTATCCTTTTAAAGCCAAGTGGAAAATGCCCTTTAGTGAACTTTTTCAATTATTCATCCCTGGCTTCAGACACACTTGACCTGTCAGCTGCAGACATTTTAATTAGACAATTTCCTCCTATTAATCTGCTAAGTTACTGTTATAAACCCTGCTGTTTTAAAGCATTATCTGACACATCATAGGTTAACATACCTACTATTGTTCTGTGAAAGAATTACCACTAAAATAAATGTTCTTCTCATTGCCGGGAACATGGTCTAATTGTGGTCATTTAGACCAGTGGTGGTATATATGAGGGTTCTGGAGCTCACAGCAAACTATTATTACATGTGTCTTGGTACAGTAGTAGATGTAAGTGGACTAAGTACTTCTTATTCCAGGAAACATGATCTAATTGTGCTCATTTAGACCAATGGTGGTATATTATGAGGGTTCTGGAACTATTGGTATATGTATCTTGGTACAGTAGTAGATGTAAGAGGACTAAGTACTTCTTATTCCAGGAAACATGGTCTAATTGTGCTCATTTAGACCAATGGTGGTATATTATGAGGGTTTTGGAACTATTAGTACATGTATCTTGGTACAGTAGTAGATTTAAGTGGACTAAGTACTTCTCATTCCAGGAAACATGGTCTAATTGTCCTCATTTAGACCAGTGGTGGTATATTATTAGGGTTCTGGAACTATTAGTATATGTATCTTGGTACAGTAGTAGTGTAAGAGATCCAGGTATGACCAGAGATGTGTGGACTGACACAGGGAACAGCAGGCTTCAGAAATGATGAAATAATAATAATAAAATGTATTAGGAGCACAAATTTACAAACGCACATGCAACCCAAAACCAAACCTCCAACTAATAATAGATATGTACAATTGTAGTCAGGGCTGGAGAGGTGGAGTGGTCAGGCAGGCCGGGTCAGGAACAATCGGGCAGACAAGGTACAAAAGGAGCAGGCAGGAGAATGGTCAGGAATAGCTGGGGTCGGTGCAGGCAGAGTTCTAGCAGAGTCAAGCAGGAGAGTCAGGCAGGATACAGGATACAGGACAACGGGGCACATGGGAAAACACCAAGGCATGCAGGCCTGGTGCTGCTGAAATATACCTCCTGCAATCAGCCTCAGGTGATGGCTTGATTGCAGGAGTGAGATCCTGGCTGCTGAAAGCACCCGCTGGCAAGCACCAGTACTGCAGCCCACACGGCAGGTGAGCCCATGCCTGACAAGTAGATGTAAGTGGACTAAGTAGATGAAGAGATTTCAAGAATATTTTTGACTAATACAATGGTGTTTTCCAATAATGCACACCTATTAAAGTTACCACTTCGTAATGCGTACATTGTTAAGTAAATTTGGAAAAAGATAAGTGTCTCAATGCAATTAATGATTTGGAAATTATATAACACTAGAAGGCATCATCCCAACTAGACGTCTAAAAGAAGAAACAAAAAGGACAAAAGGTGCACTGGCCTTGCGTATCACCTCATAGGTTAACATACCTACTATTGTTCTGTGAAAGAATTACCACTAAAATAAATGTTCTTCTCGTTTCCGGAAACATGGTCTAATTGTGGTCATTTAGACCAGTGGTGGTATATTATGAGGGTTCCGGAGCTCACAACAAACTATTAGTACAGGTATCTTGGTACAGTAGTAGATGTAAGTGGACTAAGTACTTCTCATTGCCGGAAACATGGTCTAATTGTGGTCATTTAGACCAGTGGTGGTATATATGAGGGTTCCGGAGCTCACAACAAAGTATTAGTACAGGTATCTTGGTACAGTAGTAGATGTAAGTGGACTAAGTACTTCTCATTGCCGGAAACATGGTCTAATTGTGGTCATTTAGACCAGTGGTGGTATATTATGAAGGTTCTGGAACTATTAGTACATGTATCTTGGTACAGTAGTAGATGTAAGTGGACTAAGTAGATGAAGAGATTTCAAAAATATTCTTGACTAACACAATGGTGTTTTCCAATATTGCACACCTACTAAAGCTACCACTTTGTAATGCGTACATTGCATACGAGGGGCATTAAAGTCAAACCGGGACTTTTATTTTTACTAGTATAAAAAGGGACGCTAGTGTTGGCGTTACTACACACAGTAGTAAGTGGTTAGTGTGTCCTATTACTGATAGGCGGTGCACATGTCAAGGGCCAGTCCAGGGCAGGTCAGGCTCTGTGTGTCTTATGGACACACAGGGCTGGCTCAGGAGTGAGTAGGCACAGGTACCCCCATAACAAGCAGCGGCTTGCTGTGGGGGCGCTTAGCAGAGGGAGGAGTCAGAAGCGCCAGGGGGGACCCAAGAAGAGGAGAATCAGGGCTGCTCTGTCCAAAACAATTACACAGATTCACTGAGATTCTCTGTACTCATACATAGACATTTTTATTGGCTTTAAATTTTGGATGTAAACATTTTTATTTTAATTTTTACTGTTTTTTGGTATGTCTATATCACTGGCAGAGGCGGACTGACCATTTGGAAACTCAGGCACGCACGGGGTCAGTAGAGGGCCCCATGAGACGCCCCTGGTACCTTTTTCATTGGCTTTTTTTGAGTTTGGACAAGGACACAGGGGCCCCATGATCCCCTATTGCCCGGGGGCCCCATGAGTTGTCAGTCCGCCCCTGATCACTGGTAAGACATATTTAAGGTCCCTTTAATACTTTGGTTTGGCATGTCTAGTTACATTGTTAAGCACACACAAAAGATGAATTACCTACAAAGAATACATGCTAGTTGCTTTATTCAGCTCTGTCATTGCAATAAAAGTCACCGACCTGGACTGCCGCTGAGCAGTCTGGTTGTCATTATCTTACTTGAATGCGTTCCATTGTCATTTCACAGTTAGACATTTACTTTGATTGTATTAAATTATAACTTTCGAAATAATTCTTCATCAAATGCTTTTAATAAAAAAAAAAGAAAGTCACAAAAGTTGATTTGCATTGTATGGCTAAAGCCGGCCATATATGGAGTGAAATTCATCCAGTTCAGCAGGGGCTGGTCAAATATTGATCCATGCATGGGCAGGCTGGTTGTACTCAAGTTGATCTATCTATGTCCATCTATGTGTACAACCAGCCTGTTGGACATTTTTCTCTCGACTAGTGCCGCCGGTGGTGCTGATCGGCATATTTTGATGGCTGGGAAGTCTCCCCACTGTCAAAATACAAAGACTCAGCAGGAGGGATTCCCCTATTCACATCGAGTGTGTGGATGGGGGAATCGAGTCATTACCCACATGGAAGAAAAATATATTTTAAAAATATTCTTCCCAAATATATTGACATATATTTGAAATAGTACAATTTTGGCCATATTCAATATATATTATATCTATATATATATATATATATATATATATATATATATATACATATATAATTTGAAATATATTGAATACAAAAAGCCCCAGCTGACTGCAGTTTGCAGCTGTTTTGCAAGTGGATAGTGTAGAGACAGAGCACCCGTCTGAAAAGTGAATAGTAGGGAACAGGGGCGGACTGACCATTCGAGCACTCGGGCACTGCCCGAGGGCCCGGGGTCAGTAGGGGGCCCCATGAAATGCCCCTGGTACTTTGTTTAGGCTTTTTTAGGTAAGTTTTGAGTGTGGGCAAGGACACAGGGGCCCCATGATCCCCTATTGCCCGGGGGCCCCATGAGTTGTCAGTCCGCCCCTGGTAGGGAAAGGTTCTAGATGAGTAGGGACAGGCTTGGGACATGCCATCCTGTATCAGAATCCTCCCCATTGAGCACAGACTGGCCAGGCCACATTCCACCCTCTGAAACAGATGCTGTCGGTGCATCAGAACCTGCTCCACTCTACAAGTTGCACAGAACTGTGAGTATTCCCAGCTTGGTACCTTCCCGCTGGGTTGTTTGTATATTGGGCATTTTCTTCAATACAAGCTTTGTTATTTGCAACGGGGCTCAGTGTGTTTACTGCTGCCGCACAATGCTGCACCTACCCACACATTTCTTTTTCCTGGGTCCCTCTACTGGCCAAAGTAGTCTCAGATGCACTTCACATTGGCCAGCACGTTCATGGGACCAATGTGCACTTGCCATTGAGTGTTATGATAGATACTCACTCTGGGGGGGAGAGTATTTTGGTGTACGGACCTACCCACACATTTATTTTCCTGGGTCCCTCTACTGGCCAAAGAAGTCTCAAATGCACTTCACATTGGCCAGCACATTCATGGGACCAATGTGCACTTGCCATTGAGTGTTATGATAGATACTCACTCGGGGGGGGGGGGAGTATTGTAGTGTACGGACCACCACACTGGCAGTATGGAGCACCACGGCCGCTATGTGCAGACTGGAGAGGTGAGCAGGACATTTGAAATAAGTTTACCTTTTTTTTTCATGAAAAGGTAAACTTACCATTCAAAGCTGGTATTTATTATTTTATTTATTTATTTCAGGTACTTATATAGTGCTATCAATTTACACAGCACTTTCCATATATATTGTACATTCACATCAGTCCCTAACCCTCAAGGGGTGTACAATCTAAGGTCCCCAACTTACATTCATACATACACATACTAGGGCCAATTTAGACAGGATCCAATTAACCTACCAGCATGTCTTTGGAGTGTGGGAGGAAACTGGAATACCCAGAGGAAACCCACACAGGCACAGGGAGAACATGCAAACTCCAGGCAGGTGGTGCCGTGGCTGAGATTTAAATCAATGACCCTAATACTGCCAGGCGGAAGTGCTAACCATTTAGCCCCTGTGCTGCCCAATATATGCAGCTATGTCATTTCAAGAATGGCATTAATGAAAATTTTGTATTGACATGGAATGGGCATGTTCAGCCATTGCACACACTGGGGAACGGCTGTAATGTTTGAAGCTATAATTATGTTTAATTTCAAAACTATAATTTGAATGTGACACTGGATTTCTGCAATCAGGAGTATCAGGAGCTCCCAGCCTGCTCTAGTCTAGTTAGTGGCGTTTCTAGGGTTATGATGTCATTCTTTGTTACTTTCCGTATTTGCTGTATTCAGCCAAGTATATGCTTTTGTTGTGTGATTGATTATCTGAAACCAACACAGAAAGAACTAGCTACAAAAATGCTAGCACTATCCACTTCAAGAGTATTCAATTCAGAAAGCGGATTCCTGTAACTATAGGTTGCTGTAAATTATCAGTGTATACTGTAAATTTTAAGGTAGCATGGAACCCAATATCAATCATTTATTATATTACAGCTTACCATTCCTTAGATGTGGTGGATGCATTCGTATTCTTTTTTAGACTTTCTGTTTTCATCTAGGGAACCAGACAGTAAGTCTGTTGTTTTTCAAAAGAACAAGCTCTCCAGCAGAACGTATCAGTTACAGAGATGAGACAAACCAGAAAGGGTGCTTACAATGATCAGCTTTTATTTATTTATGCAAAATCTTTATCCCAAAAGGAAAAAAACTGTTTGCTGTGACTGCTTATACACTATATTGGCAAAGGTATTGGGCTGCCTGCCTTTCCACGCACATGAACTTTTACCTGTTGCCGACCGCGCATAGCCGAATGACGGCTTCACCGCGGCCGGCCAGTTCTAGGTGGACGTCATATGACGTCCTCCCAGAACGCGCTCTCCTGCGCGCCCCAGGGGGCGCGCACCCGGCGATCTCCGTGATCGCTGTGTCCTACGGACACAGCTGATCACGTGATGTGGTAAAAGGCCAATCACAGCGGCCTTTTACCACGTGATCAGCGGTGTCCAATGACACGCTGATCACAGGGAAATGCAAGTGCCGGTTCTCGGCTGCACTTTCCTCACGCTGTCAGATCGTGAGGAAAGTACTGCCGAGAACCGGCAGTTGTCAGAGCGGGGATCGGCACCGATCATCAGGGCACTGATGATCAGTGCCCTGATGATCGGTGCCCAGCAGTGACACCCGCAAGTTCCGCCCAGCAGTGCGCCCACTAGCTCCGCCCACCCGTGCCCAGCAGTGCACCCACCTGTGCCCAGCAGTGCCCCCACCTGTGCCCAGCAGTGCACCCACCTGTGCCACTCTGCAGTGCCACCTACCTGTGCCCAGAAGTGCCACCTACATGTGCCCAGCAGTGCCACCCACCTGTGCCCACCAGTGCCACCCACCTGTGCCCACCCACCAGTGCCACCCACCAGTGCAGCCCAGCAGTGCTGCCAGTCAGTGCCACCAGTCAGTGCCCAGGGGTTGTGCCAGTCAGTGCCGCCAGTCAGTGCCCAGCAGTGATGCCAGTCAGTGCCGTCTATCAGTACCCATAATCAGTGTCACCTATCAGTGCCGCCTATCAGTGCTGCATATCAGTGCCGCCTATCCGTGACCCCTAATTAGTGCTGTCTATCAGTGCCGCCTATCCGTGCCACCTCATTAGTACTGCCTATCAGTGCCCTTTAGTGCTGCCTATCAGTGCCCATCAGTGCCGCCTATCAGTGCCCATCAGTGCTGCCTCATCAACGCACATCAGTGAAGGAGAAAAAATACCTGTTTGAAAAATTTTATAAAAGAAACAAATAAACTTTTTTTTTTTTTTCAAATTTTTTGCACTTTTTTTATTTATAGCGCAAAAAGTAAAGCGCCCAGTGGCAATTAAATACCACCAAAAGAAAGCTCTATTTGTGAGAAAAAAATGATCAAAATTTCATATGGGTACAATGTTGCATGACCGCGCAATTGTCAATCAAAGTGCGGCAGCGCTGAAAGCTGAAAATTGGCCTGGTAAGGAAGGGGGTATAAGTGCCTGGTAGGCAAGTGGTTAATGGCATCCCAGTCTTAGTCCGTAGGGTTCAATATTGAGTTGGCCCCGCCCTTTGCAGCTATAACTGCTTCACCTCTTCTGGGAAGGCCGTCCACAAGGTTTAGGAGGGTGTCTATGGGAAGGTTGGACCATTCTTCCAGAAGAGCATTTGTGAGGTCAGGCACTGATGTCGGGGGAGGAGGCCTGGCTCGCAGTCTCCGCTCTAATTCATCCCAAAGGTGTTCTATGGGGTTGAGGTCAGGACTCTGTGCAGGACAGTCAAGTTCCTCCACCCCAAACTGGCTCCTCCATGTCTTTATGGACCTTGCTTTGTGCACTGGTGTGCAGTCATGGTCAGTGGTGTATTTTGGTTTTGTGATGCCCTAGGCAAAACTAAAATTGTGCCCTCCTCCATCTAAATTTGTCCCACCCCTTCCTGTTTAGGGCCCACCCATTCATCTGTAAACTCCGCCCCTTTCACTTTTGGCTCCACTTCTTCCTATTAGAGCTCCACCCCAGGAGACTGTCAGAGACTGCAGACAAGATACAGGAGACGGCCAGAGGCTGCAGACAGGATACAGGAGAGGGTCCCCACAATCCCTCACCTTGCATCAGGGTCCCCAAGTTCCCCCTCCTTAAATCAGGGTCCCCGGAGTCCCCCATCAACATTAGGGTCCAAAAAGCCCCCCCCCCCAATAAATCAGGATCCCTTTTAAATCATGGTCTCCAGAGTCCCCCCACCTTATGTGCATCAGGGTCTTCATAACCCATCCCCTTATATCAGGGTCCCCCAGAGCCCTCTCCTTAAATTAGGTTTCCCAGAGTCCTCCCTCCTTACATTAGGATCCCAAAACTCCCCCCCCCAATACATTAAGATCAGTCCTTTACATCATGGTCTTCAGAGTCCCCCCCCCCACTATACATCAGGGTCCCCATAAGCCCTCCCTTTACATCATGGTCCCCCAGAGCCACCCTCCTTAAGTTTGGGTCCCCATAGTCCCTACCACTTACATCAGGGTCCCAAAGGTCCCCACCATTACATCAGGGTCCACCTTTACATTATGGTCTCCTGAGTCTCCCCAACCATAGACCCTCCCCATACATCAGGGTCCCCCAGAGACCCAGATCCCGCTCCTTAAATAAGGGTTCCCAGAGTTCCCCTCTTCCCTTACATCAGGGTCCCCCTATACATCATGGTCTTCAGAGTCCCCCTCCTTACTTTAGGGTCCCTAGAGCCCATTCTCTTTCATTTGGTCCCCAAAGTTCCCCCTGCCCTTACATTAGGATCCCCCCAACCCCCCGTACCTCAGGGTCCAGATCACCAAGTAAAAATAGAGGGAAAAAAAGAAAACAAATGCAGCCACCACATCTGAGATTTGGTAAGCTGCAATATAATACATTTAAACATAGGTTTAATACAGCTTTAAAGTGTTACTAAACACAGGACCCTGCATTCACTATATCTGGTCACCCCAGATGCTGCATTCACTATATCTGGTCACCCCAGACCCTGCATTCACTATATCTGGTCTCCCCGGACCCTGCATTCACTATACCTGGTCACCCCGGACCCTGCATTCACTATATCTGGTCTCCCCGGACCCTGCATTCACTATATCTGGTCACCCTGGACCCTGCATTCACTATATCTGGTCTCCCAGGACCCTGCATTCACTATATCCGCTCTCCCCGGACCCTGCATTCACTATATCTGGTCACCCTGGACCCTGCATTCACTATATCTGGTCTCCCCGCACCCTGCATTCACTATATCCGGTCACCCCGGACTCTGCATTCACTATATCTGCTCTCTCCGGACCCTGCATTCACTATATCTGGTCTCCCCGGACCCTGCATTCACTATATCTGGTCACCCTGGACCCTGCATTCACTATATCTGGTCTCCCAGGACCCTGCATTCACTATATCTGGTCACCCCGGACTCTGCATTCACTATATCTGCTCTCTCCGGACCCTGCATTCACTATATCTGGTCTCCTGGGACCCTACATTCACTATATCCGGTCTCCCCAGACCCTACATTCACTATATCTGGTCTCCCCAGACCCTGCATTCACTATATCTGGTCTCCCCGGATCCTGCATTGTCTATATCTGCTCTCCCCGGATCCTACATTCACTATATCTGGTCTCCCCGGACCCTGCATTCACTATATCTGGTCTCCCACAGTACACACAACATGAAAATGCAATTATTTTAGTAAATATAAACTGCTAAATACCTTTTCTCATCAGCAGAATATAGCAGTCTTGTGACTTCAATCAGTGTCCAGCAGAGCACTGGTTAAAGCTTGTAGGAGGAGTTTTCATTCTCCCTTATGAGACTGCAGGACCCCTGAACCTCTGATTGGACAGTGCTGATCATATGCACTCTCCCAAGATAAAAAAAAACTCTCTAGCAATACACACCAAACTGAACATGTGAAGCTTGCCCCCAAGGCTCTGTGCTGTCAGCAGATGGACTAGGGACAGTAGAAGAAGGAGAGGATCAGAGAAGACAGGATCAAACAGCCTTTTTACTCGATGCAGAGGATTAACCCCTTAGGTTCCACAGTGAGTATAACAAGCATGCTTTACTGCATCTACAGACTGATGTTACTGTTGTGGGTTTAGGAATACTTTAATGTTTGTATATGAAAGAAAGTACAACTGTCATTTTTTTTAATTCTATGGTTTTATGTTTTAATGTGGCACATTGAAAGTCCTAATATTACAGCAAAAGTTATTGTGATTTTTGATAAGATTTACATACTGTTTAAGGTTCTTGCTATATTGGGTCCAGATCCGCTGATAAGGGATATTTCCGGGCGTTCTCTAGGGGGCCCGGGCCCTTTACTGTGACAGGGGGCCCAGCTAGCAACTTCAAGTTTCATCTTAATACTGTCACTACTGTCAGCTGTCACTTATAAAGCACAGAAGCCCGGCGTGACAGCGATCTTCTCCCAGTGGCACACTAAACCCTCCCTGCTCTCCCTGCACATACAATTGAAGGGGAGGAGGGGGGTGTGAAGAAGGAGGTGGCGGGGTGGAGGAGGGGGCAGGGTATGCACAAAGCTCCAGCCTCCTGCCTACAGAAGCCCAAGTCGGCGGTCTGTCTTCTTACTGTAAGTTGCTGTACATTCTTTTCTGTGGGGAAGAGGAGCGCTGTGTATTGGGCAGCACAATGGCTAAATGGTTAGCACTTCCGCCTGGCAGTACTAGGGTCGTTGGTTTGAATCCCAAACATGGCACCACCTGCCTGGAGTTTGCATGTTCTCCCTGTCCCTGTGTGGATTTCCTCCAGGTACTCCAGTTTCCTCCCACACCCCAAAGACATGTTGGTAGGTTAATTGGCTCCTGTCTAAATTGTCCCTAGTATGTGTATGTATGAATGTGAGTTAGGGACCTTAGATTGTACACCCCTTGAGGGTTAGGGACCGATGTGAATGTACAATATATATGTAAAGCGCTGAGTAAATTGACAGCACTATATAAGTACCTGAAATAATAATATTGGACAGGGAGGAGAAGAAACATCTGGAAGAGGAGGAGAGGGCGCTCTGCACTGGGCAGGGAGGAGAAAAGAGCCCTGTACTGGGGAGGAGGGGGCAGAAATTTGGAGGAGAGCTCTGTATTGCGGGGGGAAGTTGTAATCTGGACCAGGGGCAGACTGACCATTTGGAAACGCGGGCACTGCCCGAGGGCCTGAGGTCAGTAGGGGGCCTCGTGAGATGCTCCTGGTACCTTTTTCATAGGCTTTTTTGAGTTTGGGCAAGGACAAAGGGGCCCCATGATCCCCTATTGCCCCATGAGTTGTCAGTCCGCCCCTGAACTGGCCTGTGAGATATGCACACCTGTACTCTGTACATAACGCAATTTTTTACCACACACTCTGTACGTAGCCCAATCTTGAGATCCGCACTCTGTACATAGCCCAGTCTTGAGATACGCACTCTGTACGTAGCCCAATCCTGAGATCCGCACTCTGTACGTAGCCCAATCCTGAGATCCGCACTCTGTACGTAGCCCAATCCTGAGATCCACACTCTGTACATAGCCAATCCTGAACCCTGCACTCTGTACGTAGCCCAGTCCTGAGATCCACATTCTCTACTTACTTGGCCCAGTCCTGAGATCCGCACTCTGTACGTAACCCAGTCCAGACTTCCACACTCTGTACATAGCCCAGTCCTGAGATCCACACTCTGTACGCAGCCCAGTCCTGAGATCCACACTCTGTACGTAGCCCAGTCCTGAGATCCACACACTGTATGTAGCACAATCCTGAGATCTGCACTCTGTACGTAGCCCAGTCCTGAGATCCGCACTCTGTACGTAGCCCAATCCTGAACCCTGCACTCTGTACCTAGACCAGTCCTGAGATCCACACTGTGTACATAGCCCAGTCCTGAGATCTGCACTCTGTACGTAGCCCAGTCCTGAGATCCACACTCTGTACATAGCCCAATCCTGAACCCTGCACTCTGTACCTAGACCAGTCCTGAGATCCACACACTGTACGTAGCCCAGTCCTGAGATGCACACTCTGTGCGTAGCCCAGTCCTGAGATCCACACTCTGTACGCAGCCAAGTCCTGAGATCCACACTCTGTACGTTGCCCAGTCCTGAGATCCACACTCTGTATGTAGCCCAGTCCAGAGATTTGCACTCTGTACATAGCCAATCCTGAACCCTGCACTCTGTACCTAGACCAGTCCTGAGATTCGCATTCTGTACGTAGCCAATCCTGAACCCTGCACTCTGTACGTTGCCCAGTCCTGAGATCCACACTCTGTACGTAGCCCAGTCCTGAGATCCACACTCTGTACGTTGCCCAGTCCTGAGATCCACACTCTGTACGTAGCCCAATCCTGAGATCCGCACTCTGTACGTAGCCCAATCCTGAGATCCACACTCTGTACGTAGCCTAATCCTGAGATCCACACTCTGTACGTAGCCCAATCCTGAGATCCGCACTCTGTACGTAGCCCAATCCTGAGATCCACACTCTGTACGTAGCCTAATCCTGAGATCCACACTCTGTACGTAGCCCAATCCTGAGATCCACACTCTGTACGTAGCCCAGTCCTGAGATCCACACTCTGTACGTTGCCCAGTCCTGAGATCCACACTCTGTACGTAGCCCAATCCTGAGATCCACACTCTGTACGTAGCCTAATCCTGAGATCCACACTCTGTATGTAGCCCAGTCCAGAGATTCGCACTCTGTACATAGCCAATCCTGAACCCTGCACTCTGTACGTTGCCCAGTCCTGAGATCCGCACTCTGTATGTAGCCCAATCCTGAACCCTGCGCATTGTACGTAGCCCAGTCCTGAACCCCGCATTCTGTACATAGCCCAATCCTGACCCCTGCACTCTGTACGTAGCCCAGTCCTGAGATCCACACTCTGTACGTAGCCCAGTCCTGAGATCCACACTCTGTTTGTAGCCCAGTCCAGAGATTTGCACTCTGTACGTAGCCAATCCTGAACCCTGCACTCTGTACGTAGCACAGTCCTGAGATCCGCACTCTGTACATAGCCCAATCCTCAACCCTGCACTCTGAGTAGCCCAGTCCTGACCCCTGCACCCTGTACGTAGCCCAATCCTGAACCCCGCACTCTGTACATATTGCTCTCCTGAACCCCGTACTCTGTACGTAGCCCAATTCTGACCCCTGCACTCTGGACGTAGCCCAATCCTAAACCCCGCACTCTGTACATAGTGCACTCCTGAACCCCGCAGTCTGTACGTAGTGCACTCCTAAACCCCACACTCTGTACATAGCCCAATCCTGAACCCCTCACTCTGAACCCCACACTCTGTACGTAGCCCAATCCTGAACCCACACTTTGTACGTAGCCCAATCCTGAGATCCGAACTCTGTACGTAGCCCAATCCTGAACCCTGCACTCTGTATGTAGCCCAGTCCTGAATCCTGCACTCTGTACGTAGCCCAATCCTGAACCCCGCACTCTGTACATAGTGCACTCCTGAACCCCGCAGTCTGTACATAGTGCACTCCTGAACCCCGCACTCTGTACATAGTGCACTCTGAACCCCACAGTCTGTACGTAGTGCACTCCTGAACCCCACACTCTGTACATAGCCCAATCCTGAACCCCACACTCTGCACGTAGCCCAATCCTGAACCCCTCACTCTGTACGTAGCCCAATCCTGAACCCTGCACTCTGTATGTAGCCCAGTCCTGAACCCTGCACTCTGTATGTAGCCCAGTCCTGAACCCTGCACTCTGTACGTAGCCCAATCCTGAACCCTGCACTCTGTATGTAGCCCAATCCTGAACCCTGCACTCTGTATGTAGCCCAATCCTGAACCCTGCACTCTGTATGTAGCCCAATCCTGAACCCTGCACTCTGTATGTAGCACACTCCGTACATAGCGCACTCCTGAGTTCTGCATTGTGTATGTAGCACACTGGTGAGGGGGTATTGTGGATGATGTTGTTGGCCAGTGATGTGATGGGGGCATGATAGAGTTCCTGCACCTATTTTCTGAGAAAAAACACCCTGTAGCCTTAGGCCTCACTTACACCTGTATTTGTAACTGCTCCCCCTTCTACTGCATACAAGACAAAGCTACATTTCGTCTCCAGGTGGGTTCAGGGGAGGGGCCAAGGGTGGGGTTGAGGGTGGGGTCAAAGGGGGCCCCATCAGGTAGGCTGTACAGGGCCCCATGATTTATAACTGTAGCCCTGATTGGGTCCTGCATATATGAGTGTCTATCTGGTCCCTCTTTGCTGCCTATACACCCTGCTGTTTATATTCCCAGCTTCATTAAAAAGTTATCCGGAGGAGTTTAGAAGTTCTAAAGAAAAGGCTTCAAAATCTATTGTGTGCGTGCCTTGAATGATATATTGTAGCCACGTGTATTAGTGAAGTATGGAGAGTCTTGTAAAATAAATATGGTGCTGGTTATAGAGGTGTCAGCTTTTATTTGTGTGCCACAATTCTGCTTTAAACCAAAAAGAAGCAATTGTCTGAAAAAACAGCTTTGATGGAATGAGTTAACCACAGAGCCATGAGGACGCAAAGCAATGTCGGACAAACAGCAACCAAACTGTGAAAGAGAAAATGACAGGATGCCGCATGGTGACAAAGTGACTATAATTTGGGCCTAAACACCGATACTAACAGTGACATCTTTTCAGTAACACTGAGAGGGATCTTGAGAAAAATAGCTCTGTATGATTTCTTACACAATGGCTGTGATTCGAGAATACATAACCTCCTGTGCTGTACAAAGAACACACTTCTCTGAACATCATCAGTGATTTTGGAACTTAAACTGGAGAGTATTTTTTTTTAGCAAGGGCTCGTTTCTTTTTTTTTTTTATTGCTTTAAATCATCTGAAAGTCATTTTTGCAGTGATCACCTATTGATATGGTTATTGACATTAATCTGATCCCATTAAAGCAGCTATTGTAACAACTTTGGAAAGTCTATAGATAACAATAAAAAGGGCAAAAGTTACTTAACCTCCCTGGCGGTCTGATTATTTCAGATTTTTGGTGCTGAAAGCGGTACCATTTTTTTGCATGGAAATATGTATTTTTTTTTATTGTAGGCCTGTAATATTTAGGAATAACTCACTGAAATCTGTCCGAACAAGAGTCTAGTAAACATCCCGGGTAGGATAAAACTTGAAACACAAAATCATAAATTATAATTTAATAAATAATCATAAAAAATAATAATATAATAATAATAAATTTAATTCAATAACACTGTTCAACAGGTAAAAAGTTTTGGGCATAAAATTAGCTAATCTTACATAATTTTGGGGTGCTGAAAACGAAAATGACCCTAAAAAATGTTGATTGGCTCTAGTTTCCATGATATATTCACCCATCTAATGACGTAAGCCATTCAAAATTATGATGCAACTTCAGCTGCATATTGCGCAATTGATACTGGTGACCAATAGAAAATTGCATGTATACTGAGATGATGCAATATTAGCCTTTAATTGCATCACTTCACTGCATAAAAGCTGCAGTATCTGTAGCTGATTGTAGTTCGACAGCGTCTTTACATTTCGTTTTATGCTTATATAGGCTACTCAGTAATGCCTCGAACTTGTGTGAATAAAGCAGATAATTTCTGCTATATCTGCGGTGAAATAACTTTTATCTCACAAAAAAGGAGGATAACAGGAATGATTAAGAAAGCCTACAACTTGTATTTTGGCTGCAAGATAGGAGACCAGGACAAGAGCTGGGCACCACATATATGCTGCAATTCTTGTGGGACGGCACTGGAGCAATGGTTGAATGGAAAAAAGGCATCTATGCCTTTCGCTGTGCCAATGATTTGGAGAGAGCCAACAGATCATGTCAGTAATTGTTACTTTTGTATGGTGCCTCCAATTGTAAAAGGGCTAAATAAGAAGAAAAAGTTATCTGTGCACTATCCAAATATTCCATCGGCAATACATCCAGTTCCTCATGGAGAGGGGCTACCAATTCCTAAAGCACCAGAATCCTTCGTGGTTGAGTCAAGTGAGGAAGAACCTGAAGCGTGTAGTCACGTGCAGTTGTAAGAGATAGCCCTTTCCTCGAATACAAGAGAAAAGCCAAGAGAAGCAAAACCGACACAAACTGAAGACAAAACTAGTGAGAATCCTAAGTATTAAAATGATTCAACTTAGCTTATGGCTATAATTTTTCTTGGTAATCCTATGCAATATATTATGCCATTTAGGCTTTGTTATGTAGTCAATATCACTTGCTTTATATTTGTGGAAAGACATCTATCTATATAATTATTGTGCATTATGTAGTCATTACGCCTATAGTAGAAAACTTTTCGTTTACAGAAAAACTAGAGCCAATTGACAAATTTCATTGTTATATTTGAACTCAGAATGTGAAATTCATTAAGAAATGGATCCTTTTGTCTCCAAAACTGGCAAAAAATAAAAATTTGTTGAACAGTGTAATATAATCAAACCAAAAACACTGAAATGTGAAATATAGCGCCAAGTTCGCACACCGCTGAGCAAAGTCGCAAAATCGTTTTCAGTGTCTGATGACGAATTTCCCCCACGAATCATTATCACTCAGTTCTGCAAGTGGTTCTGATTTACTATCGCTGTTCTCTAGCCGGTCTAAAACCACTTTTGACCTAAAGGGACGCTTTTTGGACGCCATGGACTTTTCTCAGTTTCCAGGCAGAAAGAACAGACAAAATGCAGGCAGGGCGCCGGACAAAGCACTCGGGACAAAATGTATGTGAAATGGATTGATACAGGAATGTTTTACTATGTAAAATTTGTTTGGAAAAAAATGACATTTTTTTACATTTTCAAATTTCCCGCCGCCAGCGGCACCCGTACGTCCCGACGTCACAGGGACCGGAACACAGAAGCCGGATGCCAGCATCGGCTGGAGGAGATGGCCGGGGACGCTGCAGGGGACGCATCGCGGGAGCGAAGGACAAGGTAAGCTCTGCAGGGAATCCCTATGCAGCGCCGCATGGTAAGCCCGAGTGTAGCTCGGGGTTACCGCTTTTGGTACTGAAACTTTACCCCGAGCTACACTCGGGAATACCGCCAGGGAGGTTAAAAGAGAAGTTTAGGGGATTTTTTTTTAAGAAATTATACTCAACTAGGTGGATGCAGCATCTGTCCCCCATGGACTCTAATGCGGGCCATAGATGAGATAAAAAAGAACCTAAAATCGGCCGAAAAAAAAAAAGTTTCCAAGCAGAGAGAATAGCCAAAATGCAGGCAGGGCGCAGGACAAAGCACTCGGGACAAAATGTATGTGAAATGCTTTGAAACAGGAATGTTTTACTATGTAATAATCATTTTTAAAAAAATGTCATTTTTTAAAATTTTCAAATTTGCCGCTGGTTCCGGCGCCCGTACGTCCCGACGTCACAGGGACCAGAACACGGAAGCCGGATGCCAGCATCGGCCGGAGGAGATGGCCGGGGACACTGCAGGGGACACATCGCGGGAGTGAAGGACAAGGTAAGCTCTGCAGTGAATCCCTATGCAACGCTGCATGGTAAGCCCGAGTGTAGCTCGGGGTTACCGCTTTTGGTACTGAAACTTTACCCCGAGCTACACTCGGGAATACCGCCAGGGAGGTTAAAAGAGAAGTTTAGGGGATTTTTTTTTAAGAAATTATACTCAACTAGGTGGATGCAGCATCTGTCCCCCATGGACTCTAATGCGGGCCATAGATGAGATAAAAAAGAACCTAAAATCGGCCGAAAAAAAATTGGCCGATTTTCGGATCGTTAGTGCAGTAATCGATCGGCCATTTTTCGTGATTTTTGACCTTTTAGATTATCGGTCCTGCTGGAAAATAATCGGCCAAATTTGTCGTTCTGCTGATTTTCGAGGCAATGATGGACAAATTTGCCGATCTTTTTCCGATATTTAAAAATGAGCAGTCACATGAAAGAAGGAGGAAAAGAAGAAAAGGAAAAAAATAGAATATGAATGAGAAGAAGAAATAGAACTTGAAGAAGAAGAAAAAGAAGAAATAAAATATGAAGAAGAAAGAATTTCAGTCCGATATTATATTTGACATTTAAAAGTATAGCAATGTTGTATCTATTTGTATCCGAGTAAAAACATCTGTATCCGAAATGGATACAAATAGATACAATGTTGCAACTTTTTCTTCTTCTGCATATTCTATTTCTTCTTTTTATTCGTATTCTATTTCTTCCTCTTCTTCATATTCTTTTTCTTCTTCTTCTGCATATTCTATTTCTTCTTTTTATTCGTATTCTAATTCTTCTTCTGCCTCATATTCTATTTCTTCTTCTTCTGCATATTCTATTTCTTCTTCTTCTGCATATATTCTATATAATTGCCGGCCGTAGACGGGACAAAAATCAGCCGACCTTTTTTTTACCAATAGTGGTAATGTTGGCTGATTGAACGACCGATTTTACATTTAAAAAAAAAAAACGGCCAGTTTTCTCCCTGTCTATGGCCTGCATTACACATGAGAACTGAGTAATCAAAGCAGGGGCGTCCCTAGGGTTGGTGTCACCCAGTGCGGTAACACTTGGTGTCACCCCTCCGATGATCCCCGCAGGATGGATTGGATCTGCGGATTGAGCATAATGGAACAGAGTCCAATCCATTATGCTCCCCAATCTGCAGATCCGATCCATCCTTCAGAGATCGTCGGCTTGCAACCTATACGGGGTTAACTGATCTCTCCATGAAAAGGTAAGTTTTAAAGCAAGCTGACAATCCCCGCAGGATGGATCGGATCTGCGGATTGGGGAGCATAATGGATCGGACTCTGATCCATTATGCTCAATCCACAGATCCAATCCATCCTGTGGGGATTGTTGGCTTGCTTTAACATGTACCTTTTCGTGGAGCTGATCCGGTGTCACCCCGTGTGATAGGTGTCACCCGGTTCAGCGCACACCCCCCCACACCTGCCTAGGGATGCCATTGGACCAAAGACCACTGATCATTCAGTTCTCAGTGCTCCGTAAGCAGAGAGCTGGTGGCTGTCACTCACCGCTCTCTGCTCTGCCCCCCCAGTTTTTACTGTAGCACTGAGCTGTGGAGGGGGAGGGTACAGCTGGCTCAGGCTCTCAGTGGATCACTGAGAGGCTGAGCCAGGTGCCGGTCCATGGATCTGGGCGGATCCTGCCTTTAAGGTCGGGATCTTTCTCCAAACTGGACCGGCTGAGTGACATCAGATGTTAGCGTCAATAAACCCACATCCTAAAAAAAACTATCAATAAATGCTTACATGCTGTTCATGCTCCCTATGTGTACTATGAGTCACTATGGGATTTGTTTTCTGCAAAAAACCTGGTTAATCCTGCTGTTCTCTATCTCCACCTTCTGTCCAAGACCCCAATGCAGCTGGATATTTTGCAGAGCAGTATTGGCAACTCTGCACATGCTCAGTTTTCAGTGAGTTTCTAGGCTGAGCATTTCCTCCCTATCAGCTCTGAGCAGCCCATGTGGCTTTAGAGTCACACATGTGGGCATATACACAGTGATAAATGACAGCCCACTCCCTCCCTCCCCCTCCATGCCCACTAACCAGCTAAACACAATGGTGGCCGTATATTGCATCTTGATTTGATGGAGGCTTTGCCTCCCTGTTATTCTAAGACACAGGCTGGAGGGGCGTAACATAGCTTGTGACTGGTCGAAATCCACCCCCACCATGTTATTGCCAAAAAATAATAAAGATTTTAACTTACAGAGTTAAAATAAATGTATAATATCAATAAACTGTTTTATACAAATATATATATATATTGTGTATATATATATTGTGTATATATATATATACAATATATATATATATAGTATATGTGTATATATATATATAGTATATATATACAATATATATATATATATATACATATATATATATTGTATATATATATACTATATATATATATATATATATTTATTTTTATATATATATATATATATATATTTTTTTTTTTTTTTTTTTTTGTATTTTAATTTAAAAGTTTTATTGATATTAAACATTTATTTTAACTCTGTAAGGCTGTTTTTTTTTATTTTGAACATGTGACCAGTAGCGGAGGACTAGATGCTCCCCCTGCCACTGTTTCCCTGCAGACAGTCTGGGAAAGAGCTGGGTCATGTGACAGCTGTATATCAATTAAGAAAAAGGTACTTGGATGTTTTTTTTATTTCAAATAATTTCAGTGCCACCAACCACATACAGAAAGAGAAGGGACAATGTAAATTAAACAGTGTGGGTTTAGTATCACTTTAATGCACAATTGGTCAGTTTTGGCTAGACTTAATGGACTCAAGCCTTGGGTGGTGAATTGACCATATGACAAGTCTCTTACATACTTAAATTGAGTTTTTAATTGAAAGATGCACCATTTGGTCTAATCACGCTGATTTTAATCAACACGTAAGTGGTTGGCTTCCCATAGCTCATAATATCATGACACCCAACATCATAAAAGAAAAAAATGAGAGGATGTGACAGCTGAATACTGGCAGTCACTGGCATTTAACACAGTGGAATCAGCTGTCAGAATAATCTGACTACACAGACTTCTATTGCAGCTCAGTAATCATTCTAATCTATACTCATTATTACATCCCACATCGACTCTCAGTTGGAAAAATATAAAAATTTCATCTAGCTATTCAGACTGCAGACCGAAGCTGAAAGGAAAACTCCAGTTTTAACTTTATTTCCCATTATTTTTCATTATTGATTTATTTATGTATTTCAGCCATAGTGCGATCAATTTACGCAGCACTTTCCATATATATTGTACATTCACATCAGTCCCTAACCCTCAAGGGGTGTACAATCTATGGTCCCTAACAGGGGCAGACTGACAACTCATGGGGCCCCCGGGCAATAGGGGATCATTGGGCCCCTGTGTCCTTGCCCACACTCAAAAAAGCCTATAAAAAAGGTACCAGGGGCATCTTATGGGGCCCCCTACTGACCCCAGGCCCTCGGGCAGTGCCCGAGTGACTGAATGGTCAGTCCGCCCCTGGTCCCTAACTTACATTCATACATACACATACTAGGGCTAATTTAGACAGGAGCCAATTAACCTACCAGCATGTCTTTGGAGTGTGGGAGGAAACCGGAGTACCTGGAGGAAACCCACGCAGGCACAGGGAGAACATGCAAACTCCAGGCAGGTGGTGCCGTGGTTGGGATTCGAATCAACGACCCTATCACCTTAAAACATTTTTCAAAATAACCTTGTTGTAAAGTTCTGATCTTTTGTCATGTTGGATTTATATAAATCTGACATTAAAGTGGAACAAAAGATGATTGCACTCCTGCGCATGCATGGGAGTGACGTCATCCCACATCTTGGCCGTCACCAAGATGGCCAATGACCAGCTCCTGGATGAAGCCGGGAAGAAGATGCTGGCACCAACAACCTCAAGGGAATTGGACTGTTGAAGCAAAGGTAAGTATTGCGGACTTTAGTTCTGCTTTAAGGCTGGCCATACACTATACAATTTTCTGTTCAATTTCTGCCCAATTTCGTTTGGATTTACCTTTAACTATGTAGTGCAAGGACCTACCTAATTGGATACAATTGAAAGTGTTGTTTAGGTTTGACCTCATATTAAATGGTTTTTGATAAATCTAAAGCAAACGTCTCAAGAAAATTGTATAGTGTATGGCCAGCCTAATGCAGGCCATAGACGGGGAGAAAACTGGCCGGTTTTTTAACAATCGGTCGTTCAATAGGCCGACGTTACCACCAACCAGGGGCGGACTGACAACTCATGGGGCCCCCGGGCAATAGGGGATCATGGAGCCCCTGTGTCCTTGCCCAAACTCAAAAAAGCCTATGAAAAAGGTACCAGGGGCATCTCATGGGGCCCCCTACTGACCCCAGGCCCTCGGGCAGTGCCCGAGTTTCCAAATGGTCAGTCTGCCCCTGCCACCAACAGTAAAAAAAATCGGCTGATTTTCTTCCCGTCTACGGCCGGCATTTAATTACTTCTGTCCCTGCAGAGAGCCACGCTATTATATTTGACATGAAAAAGTATTGCGGTTGCAACAATGTATCTATTTGTATCCATTTTGCATACAGATTTTTTTTTTTGTCTGGATACAAATGGATACATTGTTGCAACCGCAATACTTTTTCATGTCAAATATAATAGCAGACTGGAATTCTTATTTTTCTTCTTCTTATTATTTTTCTTCTTCTTCTTTCTCTTCTTCTCCTTTTTCTCTTCTTCTTTCTCTTCTTCTTCTTTTTCTCTTCTCCTTCTTCTTCTTTCTCTTCTTCTTCTTTTTCTTCTTCTTCTTTTTCTTCTTTTTTTCTTATTCTTCTTTTTCTTCTTTTTTTTCCTTCTTCTTCTTTTTCTGCTTCTTTTTCTTCTTTTTCTTGCAGGTCACGGCTCATGCGCAGATTTTTTATCGGTAAAAAGATCGGCCGATTAGCCCATCATTGTTGCGAAAATTGGCCGATTTTTTTCCAGCTTTACCGATCAAAAAAATCTGACAAAATCCAGAAAAACAGCCAACCAATTAACCCATTAACGGTGCGAAAATTGGCCGATTATGTTTTCGGCCGAAGAATCGACCGATTTTCAACCCATCTATGGCCCGCATTAGTCACATGACGTGTTTCTTTAAAAACTGTCAAGTGGGCACATGCTCACAAGCCACGATTCTGCCTGCAATTCCAAATCACACTGCAATAGTGGCAAAATGCTTCACACGTGTTTGGGTGCCATTGATTTTTAATGGCACCTAATGCGGTGCAGTTTTGCACGATAAATCACACAGCAATCTCAGCTCAGCGAAGCTTGTCACCCAAAAAGGAACAGGAGCTTCTTTTGGGCAACAATCTTCATGCAATGCAGTTTGCTGCGACTGCCACACTATGTATCCAGCAAAACCACACCGCACTTAAGTGCCATTATGAATGGCACCCAAAAACACATGGTGTGTTTTGCCACAATTGCAGTGCACTTTGGAATCTCTGTAATTCTGCCCGCAAATCCCGAAAATATTGCCAGATGTTGAGGGTCTGGGATTATAAATCCCATTTCAGTCTTTGCAGATGACACCAAGCTGTGCCGTGGAATAACGTCCTTACAGGATGTCTCCAACTGACAAGCCGACCTCAATGCTCTGTGTAATTGGGCAACTATGTGGCAAATGAGGTTTAATGTTGATAAATGTAAGGTTCTGCACTTGGGGGCTAAGAATATGCATGCATCTTACATACTGGGGGGGGGAACAACTGGGGGGTCAATGGTGGAGAAGGATCTGAGAGAATCAATGGTGGAGAAGGATCTGGGGGAATCAATAGTGGAGAAGGATCTGGGGGGGGGTCAATGGTGGAGAAGGATCTGGGGGTTCTGGTAGATCACAAGCTTAATAATGGCATGCAATGCCAAGCTGCGGGTTCTAAAGCGAGCAAAATCCTCTCTTGTATTAGGAGAGGTATAGACTCCAGAGAGAGAGATATCATTTCCCCCGGTACAAATCATTAGTAAGACCTCATCTGGAATATGCAGTTCAGTTTAGGGCACCAATTCACAAAAAGAACATTGGGGAACTGGAGAAAGTACAGAGAAGGGCAACCAAACTGATAAGAGGCATGGAGGAGCTCAGCTATGAGGAAAGATTAGAGGAACTGAATTTATTCTCTCTTGAGAAGAGGAGATTAAGGGGGGATATGATCTCCATGTATAATACGTAAGGGGGGATATGATCTCCATGTATAATACATAAGGGGGGATATGATCACCATGTATAATACATAAGGGGGGATATGATCTCCATGTATAATACATAAGGGGGGGATATGATCTCCATGTATAATACATAAGGGGGGATATGATCTCCATATATAATACATAAGGGGGGATATGATCACCATGTATAATACATAAGGGGGGATATGATCTCCATGTATAATACATAAGGGGGGGATATGATCTCCATGTATAATACATAAGGGGGGATATGATCTCCATGTATGATACATAAGAGGGGATATGATCTCCATGTATAATACATAAGGGGGATATGATCACCATGTATAATACATAAGGGGGGATATGATCTCCATGTATAATACATAAGGGGGGATATGATCTCCATGTATAATACATTAGGGGGGATATGATCTCCATGTATAATACATAAGGGGGGATATGATCACCATGTATAATACATAAGGGGGATATGATCACCATGTATAATACATAAGGGGGGATATGAGCAACATGTATAATACATAAGGGGGGATATGATCACCATGTATAACACATAAGGGGGGATATGATCACCATGTATAACACATAAGGGGGGATATGATCTCCATGTATAACACATAAGGGGGGATATGATCTCCATGTATAATACATAAGGGGGGGTATGATCTCCATGTATAATACATAAGGGGGGGATATGATCTCCATGTATAACACATAAGGGGGGATATGCTCTCCATGTATAATACATAAGGGGGATATGATCTCCATGTATAATACATAAGGGGGATATGATCTCCATGTATAATACATAAGGTGGATATGATCTCCATGTATAATACATAAGGGGGGATATGATCACCATGTATAATACATAAGGGGATATATGATCTCCATGTATAATACATAAGGGGGGATATGATCTCCATGTATAATACATAAGGGGGGATATGATCTCCATGTATAATACATAAGGGGGGATATGATCACCATGTATAATACATAAGGGGGGATATGATCTCCATGTATAATACATAAGGGGGGATATGATCTCCATGTATAATACATAAGGGGGGATATGATCACCATGTATAATACATAAGGGGGATATGATCTCCATGTATAATACATAAGGGGGGATATGATCACCATGTATAATACATAAGGGGATATATGATCTCCATGTATAATACATAAGAAGGGATATGATCTCCATGTAAAATACAAAAGGGGGGATATTATCTCCATGTATAATACATAAGGGGGGATATGATCACCATGTACAATACATAAGGGGGGATATGATCACCATGTATAATACATAAGGGGGGATATGATCTCCATGTATAATACATAAGGGGGGATATGATCTCCATGTATAATACATAAGGGGGGATATGATCTCCATGTATAATACATAAGGGGGGATATGATCACCATGTATAATACATAAGGGGGGATATGATCTCCATGTATAATACATAAGGGGGGATATGATCACCATGTATAATACATAAGGGGGGATATGATCTCCATGTATAATACATAAGGGGGATATGATCACCATATATAATACATAAGGGGGGATATGATCACCATGTATAATACATAAGGGGGGATATGATCTCCATGTATAATACATAAGGGGGGGGATATGATCTCCATGTATAATACATAAGGGGGGATATGATCTCCATGTATAATACATAAGGGGGGATATGATCACCATGTATAATACATAAGGGGGGATATGATCTCCATGTATAATACATAAGGGGGGGATATGATCTCCATGTATAATACATAAGGGGGGATATGATCTCCATGTATGATACATAAGAGGGGATATGATCTCCATGTATAATACATAAGGGGGATATGATCACCATGTATAATACATAAGGGGGGATATGATCTCCATGTATAATACATAAGGGGGGATATGATCTCCATGTATAATACATTAGGGGGGATATGATCTCCATGTATAATACATAAGGGGGGATATGATCACCATGTATAACACATAAGGGGGGATATGATCACCATGTATAACACATAAGGGGGGATATGATCTCCATGTATAATACATAAGGGGGGATATGATCTCCATGTATAATACATAAGGGGGGGGGTATGATCTCCTTATATAATACATAAGGGGGGGATATGATCTCCATGTATAACACATAAGGGGGGATATGCTCTCCATGTATAATACATAAGGGGGATATGATCTCCATGTATAATACATAAGGGGGATATGATCTCCATGTATAACACATAAGGTGGATATGATCTCCATGTATAATACATAAGGGGGGATATGATCTCCATGTATAATAAATAAAGGGGGATATGATCTCCATGTATAATACATAAGGGGGGATATGATCACCATGTATAATACATAAGGGGGATATGATCTCCATGTATAATACATAAGGGGGGATATGATCACCATGTATGATACATAAGAGGGTATATGATCTCCATGTATAATACATAAGGGGGATATGATCACCATGTATAATACATAAGGGGGAATATGATCTCCATGTATAATACATAAGGGGGGATATGATCTCCATGTATAATACATTAGGGGGGATATGATCTCCATGTATAATACATAAGGGGGGATATGATCACCATGTATAACACATAAGGTGGGATATGATCACCATGTATAACACATAAGGGGGGATATGATCTCCATGTATAATACATAAGGGGGGATATGATCTCCATGTATAATACATAAGGGGGGGTATGATCTCCATGTATAATACATAAGGGGGGGATATGATCTCCATGTATAACACATAAGGGGGGATATGCTCTCCATGTATAATACATAAGGGGGATATGATCTCCATGTATAATACATAAGGGGGGATATGATCTCCATGTATAACACATAAGGTGGATATGATCTCCATGTATAATACATAAGGGGGGGATATGATCTCCATGTATAATACATAAGGGGGGATATGATCTCCATATATAATACATAAGGAGGGATATGATCACCATGTATGATACATAAGAGGGGATATGATCTCCATGTATAATACATAAGGGGGATATGATCACCATGTATAATACATAAGGGGGGATATGATCTCCATGTATAATACATAAGGGGGGATATGATCTCCATGTATAATACATTAGGGGGATATGATCTCCATGTATAATACATAAGGGGGGATATGATCACCATGTATAACACATAAGGGGGGATATGATCACCATGTATAACACATAAGGGGGGATATGATCTCCATGTATAATACATAAGGGGGGATATGATCTCCATGTATAATACATAAAGGGGGATATGATCACCATGTATAATACATAAGGGGGGATATGATCTCCATGTATAATACATAAGGGGGGATATGATCTCCATGTATAATACATAAGGGGGGATATGATCTCCATGTATAATACATAAGGGGGGATATGATCACCATGTATAATACATAAGGGGGGATATAATCTCCATGTATAATACATAAGGGGGGATATGATCACCATGTATAATACATAAGGGGGGATATGATCTCCATGTATAATACATAAGGGGGGATATGATCTCCATGTATAATACATAAGGGGGATATGATCACCATGTATAATACATAAGGGGGGATATGATCTCCATGTATAATACATAAGGGGGGATATGATCTCCATGTATAATACATAAGGGGGGATATGATCACCATGTATAATACATAAGGGGGGATATGATCACCATGTATAATACATAAGGGGGGATATGATCTCCATGTATAATACATAAGGGGGGATATGATCTCCATGTATAATACATAAGGGGGGATATGATCTCCATGTATAATACATAAGGGGGGATATGATCTCCATGTATAATACATAAGGGGGGATATGATCTCCATGTATAATACATAAGGGGGGATATGATCTCCATGTATAATACATAAGGGGGGATATGATCACCATGTATAATACATAAGGGGGATATGATCTCCATGTATAATACATAAGGGGGGATATGATCTCCATGTATAATACATAAGGGGGGATATGATCTCCATGTATAATACATAAGGGGGGATATGATCTCCATGTATAATACATAAGGGGGGATATGATCTCCATGTATAATACATAAGGGGGGATATGATCTCCATGTATAATACATAAGGGGGGATATGATCTCCATGTATAATACATAAGGGGGGATATGATCACCATGTATAATACATAAGGGGGGATATGATCTCCATGTATAATACATAAGGGGGGATATGATCTCCATGTATAATACATAAGGGGGGATATGATCACCATGTATAATACATAAGGGGGGATATGATCTCCATGTATAATACATAAGGGGGGATATGATCTCCATGTATAATACATAAGGGGGGATATGATCTCCATGTATAATACATAAGGGGGGATATGATCTCCATGTATAATACATAAGGGGGGATATGATCACCATGTACAATACATAAGGGGGGATATGATCTCCATGTATAATACATAAAGGGGATATGATCTCCATGTATAATACATAAGGGGGGCTATGATCTCCATGTATAAATACATCAGTGATTCATATAAGGAACACCCTGAGGTCATCACAGAGGACAAGGGGGCACTCTTTACATCTGGAGGAAAAGAAATCTAATCTCCAAACACGGAAAGGTTTCTTCACAGTGAGAGCTGTGAAAATGTGGAATAGACTCCCTCAAGAGTTGGTTCTGGCCAGCTCAGTGGATTGCTTTAAAAAAGTCCTGGATTCTTTCTTGGATACACAGAATATAACTGGATATAACATTTATAGGTAAAGTTGATCCAGGGAATATCCGATTGCCTTTCGGGGGATCAGGAAAGAATTTTTTCCCTGCAGGTGCAAATTGGATCATGCTTTACTGTTTTTTATTGCCTTCCTCTGGATCAACTGTGGGTGTAGGATTATAACTTTTTTTTTTTTTTAATGGTTGAACTGGATGGACTTTTTGTCTTTTTTTAGCCAGACTATCTATGTGAATGGGGTCTTGGACACATTTCCTAGATATGTAGCATCGTTTACTTAAATAAGCTATTTGGACAGATTGTAATCAGTTTACTAGTTTTATTTAAAATTGTTTGAGGGTCTATTTATCAATGTTTTCACTTAAGAATCACCTAACTTTTACCCAGGATTCACCCACTTTCACATATGATTCTGTTAGAAGGATGGGTGAAAGTTGTTTCACAGGTCCCCGCCCAGTCTATTGTACAATGACTGCCAGGCAAGACTGCTCTTGTTCTAGGAGGACATCACATGACGTCCTCCAATTCCCTCAGACACAGTGAATCACCGATCAAGGTAAAGAGCCAATGACATTGGCTCTTTACCATGTGATCAGCTGTGTCCAATCACAGCTGATCACATGTGTACAAACTCCAGTTATTGGCATTTCCTTTCCTCAGCGATGTCACAGTGTGAGGAAAGGCAGAGGCATCCCTAGGGTAGGTGTCACTCGGTGCGGTAACTCTTGGTGACACCCCCTCCGACGATCCCAGCAGAATGAATCGGATCTGCGGATTGAGCATAATGGATCGGGCTCTGATCCATTATGCTCAATCCGCAGATCCGATGCATCCTGCAGGGATCGTCAGCTTGCTTTACAACTTACCTTTTACAACTTACCTTTTTTACTGATCAGTTTTCATCAGTGCAGCCTCATCAGTGTAGGATATCAGTGCCCATCAATACCACCAGTTAGTGCCCATTAGGCATGGGCTGCATGTTCAAGTCGGAGCATGGGTTGTTCGCGTGATCGCTGAACACACAAACAGTACGAATGTTCAGTGGGCTTTTCGCCCTCCGCACCCCACAAAGCTCTGTGCCCTGATTGGTCAAAGCAGTGTATCTGACCACAGGGTGAACCCCGCCCCCTTGTGATATCATGACAGTATTTAAGAACTGTCATCGGCGGTGCAGCTGTCAGAAATGGGTAGCGGTACCGTGTACCCTATACACATTCACATGAGGGGGGGGATCAGGATCTGGGGGCTCCTTGTTAAAAGGGGCCTCCAGATTCTGATAAGTCCCCCACTCACAGATCCCCACAACCACAGGCCACGGTTGTGGGGAAGAGGCACTTGTCCCCGTCAAAAAGGGCGCACGGTGCTTTGGGGCGGGAAACCCCCCTGCCCCAGATCACGCTCCCCCCATGTTGAGGGCATGTGGCCTGGTATGGTTTTAGGAGGGGAAGGTCGCTTGCTCATCGCCCCCTTTCCTGACCTGCTGGGCTGTATGCTCAGATAAGGTCAGGAAAGGATGGGTATTTTGGGGGGGGGGACCCCCATGTAATTTTTTAAAAATGTTGGTGTGGGGATTCCCCTCGAAATCCATACCAGACCCGGAGGGTTTGGTATGGATGGGAGGGGGGACCCCACACCATTTTTTTTCTTTCTAAATTGGAATTGTCGGGCAAGGCCGACAATTCTTTTGACATTCAGCTGTCAGCGGGGAATTCCACTGACAGCTGAAACATCAATGAATGTCTCACTACTAAAATATCACATAACTTAATGATATAACTCATGCAGTATTTTAGTAACTGAGCAGTATCTTACCGTATACTCAGATGCGGTAAGATACTGCTCAGTTGTTCGATTCGTGTTCGAAGTTCACGGTGGAACATTCTCTAGGTTCGGATGTTCGACCGCGAACCGAACAGGGGGGCGTTCGGCCCATCAGTGCTGCCTATCAGTTCCCATCAGTGCACCCTTATCAGTGCAACCTCATCAGTGCCTCTTCATCAGTGAAGCCTAGCAGTGGCCATCTGTGACCATCAGTGTTGCCTCATTAGTGCACATCAGTTCTGCCTCATCAGTGCCCATCAGTGCAGCCTTATCAGTGCCCATCAGTGCAGCCTCATCAGTGCCCATCAGTGCAGCCTCATCAGTGCAGCCTCACCAGTGCCCATTAGTGCTGCCTCATCAGTGCCCATCAGTGCAGCTTCATCAGTGCAACCTCATCAGTGCCCATCAGTGCAGCCTCATCCATGCCCATTAGTGCTGCCTCATCAGTGCCCATCAATGCAGCTTCATCAGTGCCCATCAGTGCAGCCTCATCAGCGCACATCAGTTCTGCCTCATCAGTGCCCATCAGTGCAGCCTTATCAGTGCCCATCAGTGCTGCCCTATCAGTGCCCACTAGTGCAACTTCTTCAGTGCCCATCAGTGCAGCCTCATCAGTGCCCATCAGTGCAGCCTCATAAGTGCAGCCACATCAGTGCCCATTAGTGCTGCCTCATCAGTGCCCATCAGTGCAGCTTCATCAGTGCAGCCTCATCAGTGCCCATCAGTGCAGCCTCATCAGTGCCCATTAGTGCTGCCTCATCAGTGCCCATCAGTGCAGCTTCATCAGTGCAGCCTCATCAGTGCCCATCAGTGCAGCCTCATCAGTGCCCATTAGTGCTGCCTCATCAGTGCCCATCAGTGCAGCGTCACACAGTGAAGAAGAAAAATAACTTATTTGCTACATTTTTATAACAGAAATGAAGAAACAATTTACAAAATTTTCGATCATTTTTCCTTTGCTTAGCAAAAAAAAACCAGTGGTGATTAAATACCACCAAAAGAAAGCCCTATCTGTCTAAATCAAAAATTTTGTTTGGGTACAGTGTCGCATGACTGTGCAATTGTCATTCAAATTGCAACAGGGCTGAAAGCTGAAAATGACTCACTAATTCCCTAAGGCAATCCCTAAAGAATATAAAAGTTGTAGCATGAAAGGACCAGTCGTTTGGTTCACTCCGAGTAATGCAGACAAGGCAAAAAAAGAAATAAAGGAAAAGCACCAACACATGAAGAAGCATTAACAACATAGTAAACTATTACATATGCATGATGGAGCCCTGAAAAAAATGGTGAAAAAAATGCAAAGTAGAAGCAGAAAAAGGAGCATAGCTGTGCATGACAGGCATCAATATTGCAAGACGGCGGTGAAGACTTGGCACATCCTAAGTGGTGTATTCAATCCAATATTTCATGTACATGATACGTCTGTAAGGTCAGGGAAGAACGCAGTACGGCAGTCAAGCCCATAAACAATAAAGTGCAAGTAGGTCAGACCATATCCAAACCTTCATGTTTAGAACGCATGCTGGAAAACTAAAGTCAAAGCTGAGCTGTAAAAGCTGTAAAGGGCAGATAAATCCCCAACTGTTTCAATTGCACACCCACAAATTTTCCTGAACAACTTATGGCATTGTGGAAGCTGCGGCAGATTGTGTATATGTGTGTGTAACAAATTTCACAATTATTCCATCAAAGATTGATGCAAAGTCAAAAACGTTTAACAAACATAGGCCATGATGGTGTAGCGCTACCCGTGCAGGAGCCGCTTGGTAATTTACATAGTTATTCTGGCTGAAAAAAGACAAAAGTCCATCCAGTTCAACCAAAGAAAAAAAAAAGTTATAATTCTATACCCACAGTTGATCCAGAGGAAGGCAACAAAAAATCCCAGCAAAGCATGATCCAATTTGCTCCTGCAGGAAAAAAAATTCCTTCCTGATCTCCCCAAGAGGCAATCGGATAGTCCCTGGTCAACAAATTTGGGTTCTCTTTTATGCGCCACGAATCCAAGAACAACCTCGGCCCCTCTGATACACCTGGTTGAATTAAAGTTACTGCAAGCACTTCCCACATGGAAGAAAAATATACCTGAAATATATTTAAAAAATATTCTTCCCAAATACTGTATATTGACATATATTTGAAATGCTACCATTTTGGCCATATATATATATATTTCAAAATATATTTCAATAAATATATATATATATATATATATATATACATATATATACTGTATATATATATATATATATATATATATATATATATATATATATATATACAGAAAATTACCAGCACCAAAAAAATTATTTTTGAAATAATTCCTAAATAAATGCTGCTGCTCATTAGTGTACACACCAATAAAAATAATAATAAAGAACATAAAACAGTGCAAATAAATATACACACTGCATGTTGAAATGCGTTTTTATTACAAAATATGTGAAAAATATTTTTAGCAATATACTTTTTAAATATATTCTTCAGATTTTTTTTTAACATATAAAAAAGTCATTTTAACATATATATTGTACATGCATTCCAAAAATGTAGATTTGTATTTTTAAAGACATACAGAATATTTGAAATGTATTTTTGCAAAATATTTATCATATATTTCGTAATAAAAACACATTTCAACATACAGTGTGTGTGTGTGTATATATATATATATATATATATATATATATATATATATATAATTATTATTAATTTATTTATTTTATTTATTGAAATATATTTTGAAATATATTGAATATGGCCAAAATTGTAGTATTTCAAATATATTTTTCTTCCATATGGGACACTCATAGCCTACAAGAAGTCACTTCTGCTAAAGGGGCAATACCAGCTGCAGAGGCCAAGGGGTGTACTTACTTTTTCTACCATTACATCTATTGATATTTTTGTTAAATAAATAATTGAAAAGGGAATTTTTCAAATATTTCATCTTCCTCTGTAGACAATGCTTAAATTATGATGATTATTATTATCCAGGATTTATATAGCGACAACAGTTTGCGCAGCGCTTTACAAAATGAAGGCAGACATTACAGTTACAATACAATTTGGTACAAGAGGAAACAGAGGGCCCGGCTCGGTAGAGCTTACAATCTAGGAGGAAGGGTTGAGTGATGCAAAAGGTAATAGCTGTGGGGGGGAATGAGCTGATGGAGGAAATAAATGGCGGTTTACTAGGTAGAAGCAGGATAGGCTTCTTTAAAGAGAAAGGTTTTCAGGGATCGTCTAAAGGTGGATAGATTAGGAAACAGCCAGACAGATTGGGGTAGGGAGTTCCATAGGATGGGAGAAGCTCGGGAGAAGTCCTGGAAGCGAGCATGGGAGGAGGTGACACAGGAACTAGAGAGCAGAAGGTCTTGGGAGGATCGAAGAGCGGTTTGGTTGGTATTTTGAGACCAGGTTGGTGATGTAGCTGGGGGCAGAGTTGTGGATGGCTTTGTAAGTTGTTGTTAGTATCTTCAATTTTATTAGTTGGGTGACTGGAAGCCAGTGGAGGGATTGGCAGAGAGGGATGGAGGCCAGTGGAGGGATTGGCAGAGAGGAATGGAGGCCAGTAGAGGGATTGGCAGAGAGGGGTGGAGGCCAGTGGAGGGATTGGCAGAGAGGGATGGAGGCAAGTGGAGGGATTGGCAGAGAGGGGTGGAGGCCAGTGGAGGGATTGGCAGAGAGGGATGGAGGCCAGTGGAGGGATTGGCAGAGAGGGATGGAGGCCAGTGGAGGGATTGACAGAGAGGGATGGAGGCCAGTGGAAGGATTGGAAGAGAGAGATGGAGCCCAGTGGAGGGATTGGCAGAGAGGGATGGAGGACAGTGGAGGGATTGGCAGAGAGGGATGGAGGCCAGTGGAGGGATTGGCAGAGAGGGATAGAGGCCAGTGGAGGGATTGGCAGAGAGGGATGGAGGCCAGTGGAGGGATTGGCAGAGAGGGATGGAAGCCAGTGGAAGGATTGACAGAGAGGGATGGAGGCCAGTGGAGGGATTGGTAGAGAGGAATGGAGGCCAGTGGAGGGATTGGCAGAGAGGGATGGAGGCCAGTGGAGGGATTGGCAGAGAGGGATGGAGGCCAGTGGAGGGATTGGCAGAGAGGGATGGAGGCCAGTGGAGGGATTGGCAGAGAGGGATGGAGGCCAGTATATGGATTGACAGAGAGGGATGGAAGCCAGTGGAGGGATTGGTAGAGAGGGATGGAAGCCAGTGGAAGGATTGACAGAGGGGTAGCAGACAATTTAATGTTTGCCTGTTTGAATATGTTGATAAAGTCAACACGTATGTGTACTGCCTTTTTCCTATGATTGTATCTGAGTATGTACTGTGGCTCTCTTATAAAAGTACAATAAGGAGAGGTAAGTAAATTCAGACGCATGGACTGTTAAACATTAGACACCTCTCCCCGAGACATGACAGCATTGATTACCCATGCCGTACCATCTGGCCATAAATACGCTGCACTCTCTATAGGCTGCCATATTTTTCATCTTTATGTAATAATCCTTGGAATGTCGTGCAAACCCGAGCGAGCGAAAGTCATTGTGTAATTGTTAAAGTGTCGGATGACTGACAATTCCAGACAAGAATAAATATTCATAGGTTGAATGCTTTTTTTTATAGATTATATATTTAATAGGCAGAAAGCAATTCAAGATCTCAGCAGGCAGCTGGAGTGCCAGTCCATCCAATCCCTCCATGCACAGGTCACCGAATGTAGCACAGATCAATAACTCCAGCAACCTATATCCAGCAGCGAACTCACTTAAGCCGCCAATGTGTAATGACTGCTTCGTCCTTTCACCTCTCGCTGCTTTGTACTGCTATGGTGCTGCATACCGGCTCAGGCAATGTCTTCGTTCATGATGGCATTCTTATTCTAAGTAAATGTGAAGCAGAGTTAAATATATATATATATATATATATATACTGTATATATAGAGCATGTTGAAATGCATTTTTATTACAACATATATGAAAAATATTTTTTATACTACATTTCAAATATACTGTATGTCTTTGAAAATACAAATCTACATTTTTGGAATGCATTTACAAATATATGTAAATATATATGTTAAAATTACTTTTTTATATGTTAAAACAAAATCTGAAGAATATATTTAAAAGATGCCATGCCACGTTCAAAGTCACTTAAATCCCCTTTCTTCCCCATTCTGATGCTCGGTTTGAACTTCAGCAAGTCATCTTCACCACGTCTAGATGCCTAAATGTATTGAGTTGCTGCCTTGTGATTGGCTGATTAGCAATTTGTGTTACCAAGCAATTGAACAGGTAATAAAGTGGTTGGTGAGTGTATATACAGCAAAAGAGTCAGATGCTTTGAAGGCAGGGGCGGACTGACCATTGGGGAACTCGGGCACTGCCTGAGGGCTCGGGGTCAGTAGGGGGCCCCATGAGATGTCCCTGGTACCTTTCATAGGCTTTTTTGGGTGTGATTTGAGTGTGGGCGAGGACACAGGGGCCCCATGATCCCCTGTTGCCCGGGGGCCCCATGAATTGTCAGTCCGCCCCTGTTTGGTGGACCAATGTATTTACAGTATGGACATCAAGCTATCACAGAAGACCTTCACCTAAGTGCTTACTTAGCTTCTCCAACTTTACATCCTGCATGCAAAATCCAGTATGTTGCTGCCCGCACCTGTGCAATATCATCCTGGAGACGTGAATTGGATATTCCTCTAACAGTATGGACACTGCACTAGGTAATGATACTTTGAGGGGGTAGGAAGGGCTATTCAGAAAAAAGATGCTTTACTCCACAATGCATGCAGCTACAGAGGTTAGTGAGCTCCTTTTTGCTTGCTAAAAATGTGGAATGTCTATCCCAAAAAGTTGAATGTCCATCACAATTGTATTTTGAGGTCCCTTAACCCCTTCGCGCCGACGCCTCCTGGCCCTTTAAGGGTTTCAGAAGCCGGGAGGCGGGGTTTGGGATCATGTGACCATATGATCGGGAAAGGTCCCGATCAAAAGAGGACATTGGGACCTTTCCGTAGGTACCAAACATGTGTGCTGGGAGCACACAGGGCACACACTCTCAGCACATATGTTGTTTTTAATAGAACGCGAATGTGCAGCTGCTCAGTGTCTAGGCCCAGGCGCCAGGAGGCCGCACATTTGCGTTCGGCTGGCATGAAGAGGTTAAACAAAAGCATTCTGATCAGGTCCGTCTGTCTATTTTTTGCAGGTGGACCTGTTGAGTGGAACCATGCTGTCTTATGGAGTGTCAATGCATTTTTGTCTGTTTACACCCACCTACCTCCAAGTCCTTCCAGGTCCAGAAAAAAAAAACAAAAAAAGACTCCGTCCTTTTTCCACTTTTCCAGGCCAAAACATGACAGATCCTAGGTAGCCTGATATAAACGACAAGAGTCCATTGACATCAGTCTACCTATAGAGCTGAGCGGGTGTAATGGAACCGTCCCCAGACTGCGCTTGGGTACTTCCATTAGACTACCACTTCCCTGTCTGGACACCGACAACAGACACCACAGCAGACCATACAAGACTAGACAACACCAATCTTGAAGTTATCCAGAGTAGACTATTTTTTTTGAACACAGATACAAGATATATACACTCAAGGGGACAATCCCCCCTCCCTGCATAATGACACAGGTTGAGTAAATCTAATTTAGTAACAAGAGACACACCAACAGACAGTCCCATCAACAGGGCGGGCTGCTGGAGACACCCCCCCACCAAGCCAATACACATAAACACATACATCCCATAATAGTTTGCTCCCAAGCAAGACACACAATGGAACAATGGGATGCAACCACATTAGACTACCACTTCCCTGTCTGGACACCGACAACAGACACCACAGCAGACCATACAAGACTAGACAACACCAATCTTGAAGTTATCCAGAGTAGACTATTTTTTTTGAACACAGATACAAGATATATACACTCAAGGGGACAATCCCCCCTCCCTGCATAATGACACAGGTTGAGTAAATCTAATTTAGTAACAAGAGACACACCAACAGACAGTCCCATCAACAGGACGGGCTGCTGGAGACACCCCCCCACCAAGCCAATACACATAAACACATACATCCCATAATAGTTTGCTCCCAAGCAAGACACACAATGGAACAATGGGATGCAACCACATGGCATTAAACAATCAACAACCCCCCACCCCAATATTAGGACAGATCACCCTGTACCCCTAACAGGCACAGGGTGACTTACACAAGAGGGATATGGGGAGCTGAGACAGGGGTCTTCCCACCTCTCCAAAGTGAGCTGGGTTCCATGGGCCCCCCACCCAAAGAGACTCCCGTCACAGCGGGGTCTTCCCAGGTCTGCCAAAACATTGACATTTGCCCCATTCAGCTCCTATCCAGCACAGATCAGATTCACGGATCCTCTACTGATCAGAGAGGACTCCACTCTGTGTGAGAGGAGCCATGGGGATGTAAAATAGGACACAGAATCTACACAACATCAAGTACTGTATATGGGGTGGGGGGTATTTGCTAAAACTAGTGCTGCTGTGCATGGGAGCCAATCAGCTTCCAGGTATTATTACCAAAACTTAATTGAACAAGCTGAAGTTAGAAGCTGATTGGCTCCCATGCACAGCAGCACCAGATTCTGAGTCCTCCAGTTTTAGTAAATTGCCCCCGTGGCAGGTTTATTGTGTATATTTAGTCATAACTTTTCCTGTTTATAGTTTTGGATATAAAAGGGTAAAAACTCTTTCATTTCCTCTTCCAAAGATGCACCGGGAAATAATAGGAAATCTCAAAAGTGAAGGATATCCCCTCTCAGACAACGGTCATAAGAACAGCTCTCCCCACTGATAGGTTCACTCTCACCCTTTGTTCTGGTTTTTATGCCTTGCAGACTATGGTAACTAGTACAAATAAATTGGAGATGGTGAATCAACCTAGCGGGGACACCCACATGGAAGAAAAATATATTTTAAAAATATTCTTCCCAAATAAATTGACATATATTTGAAATACTACAATTTTGGCCGTATTCAATATATTTCAAAATATATGTTAATATATATATGTATACAGGGGCATATTTACCACAAGGCAAACAAGGCGTTTGCCTAGGGCGGCATTTTTCAGGGGGCAGCACCGTTCACCAGAAGAAGGGACAGAAGAAGGAACACATGTGGCCCGGGGACCAGGTAGGATCTGAGAGAGACAGAGCCCAACTCTCGTTCCCAGGGATGTCAAGAGCTGTGACGGTGAGTGTGTGTTAGTGGAAGGCAGGGTGTGTGTGTGTGCTAGTGGAAGGCTTTCTAGGGTGGGGGGGCAGGGGTGTTGTTGCTCAATGTCAGGCTCTCTTCACAGGGGTTAGGGGTGTTGGTCGGCGTCGGGCTCTCTCCGCGGGTGGGGGGTCCGATTTTTCTGTTGCCTAGGGCAGCACAAAACCTGAATACACCACTGTATGTATATATATATATATTTATATATATATGTATATATATGTATACTGTATGTTAAAGTGCGTTTTTTATATATTACAAAATATATGAAAAATATTTTTAACAATACATTTTCAAATATACTGTCTGTCTTTAACTCGGGCGGTATTCCCGAGTGTAGCTCGGGCTAAAGTTTCAGTACCAAAAGCAGTAACCCCGAGCTACACTCGGGCTCACCATGTGGCGCTGCATAGGGAGTCCCTGCAGCACTTACCTTGTCCTTCGCTCCTGCGATGTGTCCCCTGCAGTGTCCCCGGCCATCTCCTCCGGCCGATGCCGGCATCCGGCTTCTGTGTTCCGATCCCTGTGACGTCGGTACGTACGGGCGCCACCGGCGGCGGCGACGGGAAATTTGAAAATTTTAAAAAATGTCATTTTTTTCCAAACACATTTTACATAGTAAAACATTGCTGTTTCAACCCATTTCACATACATTTTGTCCCGAGTGCTTTGTCCGGCGCCCTGCCTGCATTTTGTCTGTTCTTTCTGCCTGGAAACTGAGAAAAGTCCATGGCGTCCAAAAAGCGTCCCTTTAGGTCAAAAGCGGTTTTAGATCAGCTAGAGAACAGCGATAGTAAATCAGAACCACTTGCAGAATTGAGTGATAATGATTTGTGGGGGAAATTCCTCATCAGACACTGAAAACGATTTTGCGACTTTGCTCAGTAATGTGAGAACGTAGCGCTATATTTCAAATTTCAGTGATTTTGGTTTGATTATATTATTGAATTAAATTTATTATTATTATATTATTATTTTTTATGATTATTTATTAAATTATAATTTATAATTTCGTGTTTCAAGATTTATCATATCCGGAATGTTTATTAGACTCTTGTTCAGACAGATTTCAGTGAGTTATTCCTAAAAATTACAGGCCTGCAATAAAAAAACTACATATTTTCCATGCAAAAAAAATGGTACCGCTTTCAGCACCAAAAATCTGACATAATCATACTGCTAGGGAAGTTAAAAATACATATAATCTACATTTTTGGAATCCATTTACAAATATATGTAAATATATGTAAAAATGTTAAATTTACTTTTTTATATGTTAAAAAAAATCTGAAGAATATATTTAAAAAAAAATTATTTTGAAAAATATTTTTCATATATTTTGTAATATATAAAAAAAAATTTCAACATACAGTCAGGGGCAGACTGACCATTTGGAAACTCGGGCACTGCCCGAGGGCCCGGGGTCAGTAGGGGGCCCCATGAGATGCCCCTGGTACCTTTTTCATAGGCTTTTTTGAGTTTGGGCAAGGACACAGGGGCCCCATGATCCCCTATTGCCCGGGGGCCCCATGAGTTGTCAGTCCGCCCCTGCATACAGTATATATATGACGCCCTCCCAGGAATGGACGACGGCGCTGTAGCCGTCATTCGGCAAGTGGTTAAATTAGCCACAGAACCAGTGTAATTAATCTATGTCTGAGTTTAAAGAGAAGAGGTGACAACCCTAGAAAGGGGGTGAAAGTTCCCGGTAGGCAAGTGGTTAAATGAATGCAATACAAGCTGTCGAGGTGTAAAATATGTTGCGCACCTATGTGCTGTATATGTATATCCAGGGAGAACCAGAACAGGAACAGAATGTCATCATTCAATAAAAGTTCCAAGCTGTTGACTTTCCCTCCTCCACACTTTCTGGGACATGTTTAAGCATGAAAACATTTCTTTCTGGGGATGTGCATGATCCTTCAGCTTCACTTATTAACAGCTGTGACTGTCTTCCCTCAAGTCACAAATACTGATCTGACACTTTGTGTCTTGAAAATGGATATTTGTTTATTTGGCATTATGTAAGACATTACACAAGCGACCTGAATTTACTACATACTGAAAACATACACTTCCAGCATTTAAAGAGATACTCCACATAAATCGCACATTGCAATGATTACTGATGCAGATTTTGTTGCAGTTGCAGATTTTTAACAACTTCTGTTGCAAGATTCTGAAATGGGGGGGTGTGTCTCTTCCCTCCAATCAGCTCTCAGAGGTCTCCTCTCTGAGCTGTGCAGTGTGTAATTTCATCTCTCCACTCCCTGTTTTCTGAAATCTCAGACAAGCTGTATACATTCTGGACTTGGGGATGTAGAGAAGAGAAAACTGCAGATAAACAGGTACAACTTATGCAGGAGGATTTGTTTCATCTGTGTGTACCCAGTTCGCAGGGTATATGGAAGGATTTACAGCCACTTTAGGGATGTCGATGATGTCAGTGCCCTTATACCCACATGGAAGAAAAATATATTTTAAATATATTTTAAAAATATTATTCCCAAATATATTGCTATATATTTGAAATGCTACAATTTTGGCCATATTCAATATATATATATATATATATATATATATATATATATATATATATATATATATATATATACTACATGTTGAAATAGGTTTTTTTTACAAAATATATGAAGACAATTTTAAAAATAGATTTCAAATATACTGTATGTCTTTAAAAATACAAATCTACATTTTTGGAATGCATTTACAAATATATGTAAAAATATATGTTAGAATTACTTTTTTATATGTTAAAAAAAATCTGAATATATTTAAAAAATATATTTTTTTTTAATATATTCTAGATTTTTTTAACATATAAAAAAGTCATTTCAACATATATTTTTACATATATTATAAATGCATTCCAAAAATGTAGATTTGTATTTTTAAAGACATACAGTATATTTCAAATGTATTTTTAAAAATATTTTTCATATAGTTTGTAATGAAAATGCATTTCAACATACAGTATATATATATTGATATGGTCAAAATTGTAGCATTTCAAATATATGTCAATATATTTGGGAAGAATATTTTTAAAATATATTTAAAATATAATTTTCTTCCATGCGGGTATAAGGGCACTGACATCATCAACATCCTTAAAGTGGCTGTAAATCCTTCCATATACCCAGCGAACTACCTGGCCCCAGATGATACACAGAGATGAAACAAATCCTCCTTTGTTATCTGCAATATATATATATATATATATATATATATATATATATATCCTCCTGTTTATCTGCAGTCTTCTCTTCTCTACATCCCCAAGTCCAGAATGTATACAGCTTGTCTGAGATTTCAGGAAACAGGGAGTGGAGAAATGAAATTATACACTGCAGAGCTCAGTGAGGAGAGCTCTCAGAGCTGATTGGAGGGAAGAGACTCACCCTCCCTTCACACAGCACACAGGAACAGAGCTGAGGCTGTCAATCACAGGCTGTGTGTTGGACATCCCTCCCCGGTCACTTTTTTTTTCTTGATGTCAGGAAAACCTGTCAGAAGTGATTCATGCTAATAGCAGAGGAACGAGGCAGCAAACAGAAAAGACACTTAGTGCTCTGGATTGAGACAAGTACACAATACAGCGGGATATGCTTTGTTCATATATTTCATGTCTGAGGTTTACAGCCACTTTAATTCTTACTCAGTGTGCCAATAGAGTGCTAAATTATGTGACGTGCAATGCACAGTGCTGAATTAAAAAGATAATGAGAATCCAACAAACGCAACTTACTGTATAATACAAAATCAGTCTGAACCCCCACAGAGTTTATATTACAACCTGTATGATCCAGCTGTGACACAATCTCATTAAACCAAATGTATCACCTGCATACAAAATCCCATGCCTTAATTTTTTTAAAGCCGGAAAGAAAACAATATTTTTTTTATTTTCTGTTATAAAATGTATCCAATAAAAAAAACTTAAAAAAATCAAATTTCTTCAAAAAATGTAGGACAAAATGTATTCTGCTACATGTCTTTGGTATAAAAAAAAAATCACAGTAAGTGCTTATTAATTGGTTTGTGTGAAAGTTGTAGTGTCTAAAAACTATGATATATATACTGGAATTTTTTTTCTATATACTAGTAATGACGGTGAGCAACGACTTATACTGGAACTGTGATAGTGCGGCGGGCAATCTGACACTGACACTGGGTGGGAATTGACTAACTGTCACTGACATCTCCAGTGACACTAATACAGTGCTATTAATATACACTGTCACTGTACTAATGACACTGGCTGGGAAGGGGGTAACATATATACTTTGGGCACACTGAGCCCCGGGTCTTTTCCTGGAGAGGATTGCATCAGCCCAAGAGGGGACACGCTGTTCTCCCAGGCACCTGCTGCCATGTGGCCTCAGGTGGGTGACCTGAGGGTCTGAAGTAAGAGAGAAAGCGGGCCTGGTTCTTCAAAAGACTGACTGAGGGGGTGTCTATTGAAGATCTGGTCTGGTATTACGGAGAAGAGGCTACCAGCTGTTCTTTTGGACCTTGTGAGTACAGACATACTTAACCCCTTCGCACCGACGTCACACAAATATGCGGCCTCACAGAACTGGGCTTTTTTCCGTGGGGCCGCATCAGGGGCAGACTGACAACTCATGAGGCCCCCGGGCAATAGGGGATCATGGGGCCCCTGTGTCCTTGCCCAAACTCAAAAAAGTCTATGAAAAAGGTACCAGGGGCAACTTATGGGCCCCCTACTGACCCCGGGCCCTCGGGCAGTGCCCGAGTTTTCAAATGGTCAGTCCGCCCCTGGGCCGCATATTTGCATACCTATCTTTCTGCTGGGAGCACGCCGCACAGCGTGCTCCCAGCACAAAGACTGCAGTGTCACTGAGAGCCCCGGGATCCCATTCTAATGATCAGGACCTGGGACTCCCGATTCTGGGTCACATGAACGCTGTGATAACCTCTGATTGGCTATCACAGTAATCAATCACTGTATAGCTCGCCCCCATTGTTTTTTTTTTCTCTATGAACGGAGGAGAGAGATACATTGTATCTCTCTAACTCCTGGCATAGAGGGGAAAAATGTTTGTTAAAAAAAAAAAAAAGATAAATATTTAAAATTAAAGAAAAAAAAAGAAAAAATACCTAGATCAAGGTTTGATCTAGTTCAGTGCCAGGGTAAGTGTTTGGGTCAAGGTCAAAAGGTCAGGGTCAAAGGTCAGGATTTTTTAAAATTGGTATCAGTGTCAGTTAGTGTCAGTGTGGGGTTAAGGATTTCATAGACTATTGCTGTTGACCCCTCTGATGTGCTATAGTCAGCTAAGGGTCCAGCCAAGGGAACACTGGCTAGTATTCTAAAGGGTTCTGTCCATTTACTCTTTGCTCCATGCACTCTAACCCAGGGGCGGACTGACAACTCATGGGGCCCCTGGGCAATAGGTCCTAAGTACCTGCAGCCTGTGCCAATATGATGGGGAAGCTGGTCCTGCACTTCCATCCATCTTTATATTAATAAGCTGAACCTGGTCACAGGGGTGGATTGACAACTCATGGGGCCCCCGGGCCATAGAGGATCATGGGGCCCCTGTGTCCTTGCCCAAACTCAAAAAAGCCTATGAAAAAGGTACCAGGGGCATCTCATGAGGCCCCCTACTGACCCTGGACCCTCGGGCAGTGCCCGAGTTTCCAAATGGTCAGTCCGCCCCTGCTCTAACCTGAAGTTACCGGTACTGCAAAGGATAGTCTTCTACCTGCTTCAGCGAGGACTTCAACTAATGCTCAACCAGAGATCATACAGAGTCCTCCATTGTATAAAGTTCTATTCCTGGAGTATTCCAGTAAATTTCCCTCTCGCTATCCAATTGCTCCAATAATAAAACTACAAAACAACAACGTCAGATGTCAACCAGAAGTACAGCGGCCGCCATTTTGGAGAAGGTGTTGGACTAGATGTTGTATGCTGGCTTTCTTTTATGTAAGAGTTTTTTTAGCAAATAAAGAGCTCTGATTTTATTATACTACATTATGGTCAATTTTGTTTGTTTCCACATGGATGACTGTTGATTGGAGAACCAGTGGCATAGGGAACTATAGGAGTCGGAGTGGCGGTTCATGGGACTGTTATGCTCTATATATAATATGAGAGTTTGGGAAGGTACATGATTTATAAGGTGGATTAAGGCTGGCCATACACTATACAATTTTCTCTCCAATTTCTTCCTTTAGATTTACCTTCAACTATGTAGTACAAGAGCCCGCCTAATTGGATACAATTGAAAGTGTTGTTAGGTTTGACCTCCTATTATATGGTTTTTAGTAAATCAAAACCAAAAATCTCAAGAAAATTGTATAATGTATGGCCAGCCTAACACTACTGGTGGATGGAACACACATTTGGGGTGATTATAGAGTTGGAAAGAGTGCGAGTACAATTATCTTAACCCCGTCACACCTAAGGGTAAAACAAATCTTAAAGTCTAAGCACAATTTTGCAACTTTGACATGTGTTAGTAAAACCGTACATATCATCACAACCAGGGGCGGACTGACCAGTTGAGCACTCAGGCACTGCCCGAGGGCCCGGGGTCAGTAGGGGGCCCCATGAAATGCCCCTGGTACGTTTTATGGGCTTTTTTTGGATGTGCTTTGAGTGTGGGCAAGGACAAAGGGGCCCCATGATCCCCTATTGCTTGGGTGCCCCATGAGTTGTCAGTCCACCCCTGATCACAACTACTTTGTACATCCAGGTGAATTGTACCTTGTTTTTTTCAGGACAAATTGGACCTTCATTTGGTGGTAAATGGTAATGGATATCTCCTGATTTTTTTTCATTATTAAAGGAAAACTGGCCCAAAATATTAAAAAAAAATTTTTTTTTAAATTTAGCTGTGTGTTTCTTGTTACTACCATAACCTACCACCAAAGAACAACCCAAAATAAATTTTCCAACTCTTGACGATCGCAGGGATACCATATATGTGAATGTTATTTGTTGTTTGTACCCGTAGTACAGCCCAGAAACAATAGTGCGCATTTTGTTTTTTGGGGGTTTTTTTTACCTAAAACACACTGACACTGATACCAATTAAGTCCTCATGCACACGGGACACTATTACAGCGGCTGTTTTTGGCTTTTGATGTTTTTTTTCTACAGCCAGTAAACCCCCCAGCATGTTATCCTATGTGTCCATACACACATAGACTGTAATCAACGTTTTTTGGTTGTAAAAAAATCTAGAACTAGTGGATTTCTAGAGGAGTTTTTTAGCTGTAAAAACGCTCTAACGCTGAAAAATATGGCAAAATGTGGTAAAACGCCGCAAACCGATGTTTTTCGGGTGTTTTTTTGACAAAAAAATTTTTTTTAAAAAAAAAACCTCTAAAAAATGCAAACACGAGGAAGACCCACTAATCACGGCAAAATGCCGCTAAACGCTAATGCAAAATGCTTAAAAAAAGCTGAAAAACTCACATTTTTAACGTGACTTTACACAACTAACGTTACCAGCGTTATCAAAACGTCCCGTGTGCATGAGGGCTGAAAAAAAAAAAATATGACCTTTGACCCTGACCTTGACCCAAACACTTACCCTGGCACTGAACTAGATCAAACCTTGATCTAGGTATTTTTTCTTTATTTTTTAATATTTATTTAATTATTTATCTTTTTTTTTACCAGGTTTTTTTTTTCTCTATGCAAGGAGTTACAGATATACAATGTATCTCTCTTCTCCATTCAGTGAGAAAAAAAACCAAGGGGGCGGGCTGTACAGTGACTGATCACTGTTATAGCCAATCAGATGCTATCACAGTGATCATGTGATCGGGAGTCCCAGGTCCCGATCGTTAGAACGGGACCCGGGGCTCTCAGTGACACCTCGGTCTTTGTGCTGGGAGCACACTTTTCAGATATTTATTTGTAAAAAAAATTTGAAAACCATTTATCATTTTCCTTCCACTTCACAATTATGTGCCACTTTGTGTTGGTCTATCACATAAAATCCCAATAAAACACATTTACGTTTTTGGTTGTTACATGACAAAATGTGGAAAATTTCAAGGGGTATGAATACCTTTTCAAGGCACTGTATCTGTTTATAAGGAACATCAACTGTTAACCCTAGTAAAACACTCCCTGCACACAGTTAACCCTTTGATCGCCCCTCATGTTAACCCCTTCCTGCTCAGTCCCATTAGTACGGTGTCAGTGCTTTTTTTTAGCACTGATCACTGTATTGGTGTCACCAAGTCAGTTCCCCCCCAGTGTCAGAATGCCCGTCGCAGTCTCGTTATAAGTCACTGATCGCCGCCTTTATTAGTAAAAAAAAAAAAAGTTCCAGTATCTATACCGCCATTTGTAAACGCTATAACTTTCACATAAACCAATTAATTTACAAGTATTGGGATTTTTTTTAGCAAAGACATGTAGCAGAATACATTTTGGCCTAAATTTATGCTGAAATTAGATTTTTTAAATTTTTTTACTGGATATGTTTAATAGAAGAAAGTAACAAATGTTTTTTTCCCAAAATTGTCGATCTTTTTTTAATAGCGCAAAAAATAAAACCCGCGGAGGCGATCAAATACTATTGAAAGAGAGCTCAATTTGTGGGAAAAAAAGGACGTACATTTCATTTGGGTGCAGCGTTGCATGACAGTTAACCTCCCTAGCGGTCTGATTATTTCAGATTTTTGGTGCTGAAAGCGGTACCATTATTTTGCATGGAAATATGTTGTTTTTTTATTGTAGGCCTGTAATTTTTAGGAATAACTCACTGAAATCTGTCCGAACAAGAGTCTAGTAAACATCCCGGGTAGGATAAAATCTGAAACATGAAATCATAAATTATAATTTAATAAATAATCATAAAACATAATAATATAATAATAATACATTTAATTCAATAATATAATCAAACCGAAAACACTGAAATGTGAAATAGAGCGCCAAGTTCGCACATCACTGAGCAAAGTCGCAGAATCGTTTTCAGTGTCTGATGACGAATTTCCCCCACGAATCATTATCACTCAATTCTGCAAGTGGTTCTGATTTACTATCGCTGTTCTCTAGCCGGTCTAAAACCGCTTTTGACCTAAAGGGACGCTTTTTGGACGCCATGGACGTTTCTCAGTTTCCAGGCAGAAAGAACAGACAAAATGCAGGCAGGGCGCCGGACAAAGCACTCGAGACAAAATGTATGTGAAATGGGTTGAAACAGCAATGTTTTACTATGAAAAATGTGTTTTGAAAAAATGAAATTTTTTAAAATTTTCATGCCCGTACGTCCTGACATCACAGGGACCAGAACACAGAAGCCAGATGCCGGCATCGGCCGGAGGAGATGGCGGGGGACGCTGCAGGGGACGCATCGCGGGAGCGACAAAGCACTCGGGACAATATGTATGTGAAATGGGTTGAAACAGCAATGTTTTACTATGAAAATGTGTTTTGAAAAAATGAAATTTTTTAAAATTTTAAAATTTCCCGCCGCCGGCGCCGCCCGTACGTCCTGACATCACAGGCACCGGAACACAGGTGCCGGATGCCGGCATCGGCCGGAGGAGATGGCTGGGGACGCTGCAGGGGACACATCGCGGGAGCGAAGGACAAGGTAAGCTCTGCAGGGAATCCCTATGCAGCGCCGCATGGTAAGCCCGAGTGTAGCTCGGGGTTACCGCTTTTGGCACTAACATTTTACCCTGAGCTACACTCGGGAATATCGCCAGGGAGGTTAAAGTAACGCAACGCAAAAAATGGCCTGGTCAGGAAGGGGGGGGGGGGCGGTAAATCCTCTGGAGGGCGAGTGGTTAATGAATTATTTTGTACTGTCTCTAAATACTAACACCCACGCAGTACTAAAGACAGGCCCTCTTGACTCAAACTTTCCTTCTTCATTCTGTGTTTATTGGTCCCAATGTTTTCTCTTTGGCCACTGCCAGCAGGCGCTCAGGGAAAAAAAAAATCCTGACATTTCCTGTATTTAGGAACAACCTCATGTGAGGAATTCTGCTGAAGAAACAAAGAAAGTTCAGAACAGACAAGAAAAAAAACAAACTGAAGCTGAACATCAGAATTCAGTGTCTGGAGTCACAGACGTCTGACCAGACATCTCATTCTGGTTGTCGTAGAGGAGAGATCTTTATTTTCTTGCTTTAAGATGTTATGGAGAAGTATCTTCTTAATGCTATTGTATTTGAGCCAGCTCCCCAGCTGCCGAGCTCAAGAAAAGGAGAGCGGGGACAGAATTGCTGATGAGGAGTCTGAAATGGAAAATCGTATTTCAGCCGAAGAACGAAATACTGATTTGGAGAACCTGAGAAAGGTAAGATTGTTTCCATATAATTGCCGACATTTAAAATAACCATTTGACTGCAAAACCAACAAAATGCTCAAGATATTAGGTGATAAAAAGAACTATTGTGACATGTCGGTACATGCTTTGAGCCCGAAACAACAACACGGGGCCCCATAAAGCCACCCTGACAGGGCCCCTCCAAAAGAAAAAAATTACTATGGTTCATTTATGAATGAACACAGTGAGTGATTGGTACCAATCACTCATTGTGTTCATTCGGGAAAGAAAGGGGCTGGGAAATGTGACATATTTACCAGAGCCTTACCCCACTCTCCTTCCTGAAGGATCCTATTGTGCTTGCAGCTGCTGGTGGGAAGGAGAGGAGGGAAGCTGGAAGCACTGCAGGGGGTGGGGGCACACAGGGGGGCAAAGGCAGCACAAAGGTGTCAATTTATTCAGATATTTCTCACACACAGAATGGGAATACTTAGAATTACAACCCAAAACACATTCTGCTACTGCTATATAAATCCTGTATAATAATAATAAACGAGACTTAAGCGGCATGGCGAGTCTTTTGAAGACTTATTTTTTCACCATAAATTTTTGCAAAATGTCGAACAAAAATGGGGGGTGGGGGCACACAGGGGGGCAAAGGCAGCACAAATGTGTCAATTTAATCAGATATTTCTTACACACAGAATGGGCATACTTAGAATTACAACCCAAAACACATTCTGCTACTGCTATGTAAATCCTGTATAATAATAATAAAGGAGACTTAAGAGGCATGGCGAGTCATTTGAAGACTTATTTTTTTGCCATAAATTTTTGCAAAATGCCAAAAAAAGAGAAAAAGATTTTGTTTTTTACACAAAGTTGCCAATTTAATCAGATATTTCTCACACACAGAATGGGCATACTTAGAATTACAACGCAAAACACATTCTGCTACTCCTCGCGTGATCAGGGCTGTGGATAAGGGGGTACCACCAGTCCTCCTGTACGGGGCCCAGGCCAGCGTGGGGGCCCAGGCAGCTGGGTGGATGTGGGCAAGAAGGGTGACTGCCACGGTGGAGGGGCAAAGGCAGCAGGGGTAAACATATGGTGCACAGGGAGGGTGATGGGTGCGGCAGGGAGGCAATTACTGGAACCGATCCCCTGTACGGCTATCTCTGCAGCAGCTGAAAGCCAGCAGGAGGATGAGGAGAAGAAGCCAGCTTTCAGCTGCTGCAGAGATAGCTGTACAGGGGATCGGTTCCAGTAATTGCCCGCCTGCCGCACCTATCACCCTCCCTGTGCCCCATATGTTTACCCCTGCTGCCTTTGCCCCTCCACTGTGCCAATCATCCTTCCTGCCCACATCCGATTCACCCAGCTGCCTGGATCCCCATGCTGGCCTGGGCCCCGTACAGGAGGACTGGTGGTACCCCCTTATCCACAGCCCTGATCACGGGAGGAGTAGCAGAATGTGTTTTGGGTTATAATTCTAAGTATGCCCATTCTGTGTGTGAGAAATATCTGATTAAATGACAACTTTGTGTAAAAAAAAAAATGTTTTTCATTTTTTTTCGCCATTTTGCAAAAATTTGTGGCCAAAAAACAAGTCTTCAAAAGACTCACCATGCCTCTTAAGTCTTGTTTATTATTATTATTATACAGGATATATATAGCGCCAACAGTTTGCTCAGTGCTTTACAGTATAACGGGAGACAATACAGCAACAATACAGTTCAATGCAAGAGGGTTAGGAGGTCCTTGGAGCTTACAATCTAAGAGGGAGGGGCTGGTGGTACAAAAGATAATAACTGTGGGGGGATGAACTGGTAGGAGGAATAGAAGATTCTCTTGTTAGATGAAGGCAGGATAGACTTCCTTGAAGAGATAGGTTTTCAGAGATCGCCTAAAAGTGGGCAGAGTAGGCAATAGTGTGATAGATTGGGGAAGAGAGTTCCAGAGGATGGTGGAGGCTCTGAAGAAGTCCTGGAGATAAGCATGGGAGCAGGAGACAAGGAAGCTAGAGAGCAGGAGGTCATGGGAGGAGCGGGGAGGACAGATTGGGTGATATTTGGAGACAATATTGGTGATGTAATTTGGGGCAGTGTTATAAATGGCTTTATATGTTATTGTTAGTGTTTTGAATTGTATTTGTTGGGCAATGGGAGCAAGTGGAGGGATTGGCAGAGAGGAGTGGTAGATATAAAATGATTGGTAAGGTGGATGACTTGGCAGCAGCATTCATGATAGACTGAAGAGGGGATAGCCTGCGATGAGGTAGGCCAATGAGGAGGGAGTTACAATAGTAAAGGCACACTACTGTGACCTGAAAGTCATGTGACTTTGCCAGGCTACTTCCTCTCGACTTGAGTACTACTTTGATGTGACTTGATGTGACTTTGATGCAGCTTTGAAGCAACTTTGAAGCAACTTTCAAGGAATGCATGGGTAATCTTCTTGTAATGTTGGATCCAAATTACATCAATATAGATGAGCATCCGACTTGGATGCAACTTCCATTAAAGTCTATGGGCACAAGTTGGATATAAGTCGCCTTAAAGTAGTACAGGAACCTTTTCTAAAGTCGGAGCAACTTCAGTAGTGCTATTTAAGACAGCTCTCATTGACTAACATGCGATTTCACATGTCATGCGACTTAGGGTCTCACAAGTCTGATCCCAATTCACAGCAGTGTGAACCGAGCCTAAAAATAACTTTAGGTGTTCACTGTCCAAAATGGGGTCATTTTCTGGGTGTGTTCACTGTCCTGATGCTTCAGGCCCTTCAAAAATGTGAAAGGTATTCAGGAAAGTAATTTATGTCCCTTGAATGCCTGAAGGTGCTCCTTGGATTTTGGGCCCCTTCTGTGTGTCTAGGTTGTGAAAAATTCTCACACATGTGGTATTGCCATACTAGGGAGGAGTAGCAGAATGTGTTTTGGGGTGCAATTCTAAATATGCCTATGATGTGTGTTTGAAAAATCTTATTAATTGACAACTTTGTGTAGAAAAAATACATTTTCTTTCCTGCATGTTCCAAAAAGCTGTGGCAAAAAAATTAAATTTTCAAAAGACTTACTATGCCTTTCAGAAAATACCTTGGAGCGCTTGCTTTCCAAAATGTGTTTATTGTGCGTGTTTCTCCTGTTCTGGCACTTCAGGGACTAAAGAAATAGAATGGGTAATCAGGAAATTATGCTCCTTGAAAGCCCAAAGATCCCTGGATTTTGGGCCCCTCTATGCATCTAGGCTGTCAGAAAGTCTCAAATATGTGGTATCCCCCTACTCAAGAGGTGTAGCAGAATGTGTTTTGGCGTGTAATTGTCGGTGTGGTGAGAAGGGGCAGATGACGGATTAAGCAGAAAAAGCATGAAATTTCAGTTTGGCCCTGGAAGGTAGTCAAGAATTGCTATATTGTGCCTGTACAGGAACACTGACAAGTAATATAGGACAAGATTTGAAGCCAATGCTCAGAAAAAGAAATTATTGTTGAAAAAAGGCTCAAAAAAGATTATTATTGAAAATTCATCAGATTCCCAAGAATAACATTTCTCAAGAAAAAAACTTGAAACTGCTTCTTTATAATGCATTGCTTCTAAAGCACCTTATTTCACATTACACCAAGGCTGGCCATTCACTATTGAGGCTTTTATTAGAACATTTGTGTGGAAATTTGGAAAAATAATTCCTCAAAACATCACAGAGTCAACTAATTTTGTTTGAAAGACCTTAAATTTTCATCCTGCTACTTGAATGGAATCCCAGATGTATCAAACAAGTTCCATTACAATATGTGCATGTTTTTCCTTAGCAAAAACCACATTCACAGTTAGAATTGTGTTTGTTCAAGAAACATTTTCCATCTTGCATGCAATTTTCTTGTTCAAAAACAAACACTGATTTAACCCTACTAACCATTCGAAAATCAAACAACATTCTGAAAATGAACATTCTTGAACGAAATATTACTGGTGTATGTCCAGCATAAACCCTTTCATATACCCAGAGAAGTGACTGGCCTCAGGTGATACACATAGATTAAACAAATCCATCTTCATATGTTGTACCTGTTTATCTGCAGTCTTCTTTCTCCATTCATTCAATCAAAGTGCTGCATTTATAAAACTTGTTTGAGAGTTATTTATTATAGGTACTTATATAGCACCGTCAATTTACACAGCACTTTACATATATATTGTACATTCACATCAGTCCCTAACCCTCAAGGGGTGTACAATCTAAAGTCCCTAACTTACATTCATACAAATACTAGGAACAATTTAGACAGGATCCAATTAACCTACCAGCATGTCTTTGGAGTGTCGGAGGAAACCCATGCAGGCACAGGGAGAACATGCAAACTCCAGGCAGGTGGTGCCATGGCTGGGATTTGAACCAACAACCCTAGTACTGCCAGGTGGAAGTGCTAACCACTTAGCCACTGTGCTGCCTGAAAAAGTGAGTGGAAAGTTGAAGTTACATTCTGCAGAACTCAATGAGGAGAGCTCTGAGAGCTGATTGGAGGGAAGGGTCCCTCCCCCCCCCCCCCCCACACACACACACACACAGACACTTCACACAGCTCACAGGAACAGAGCTGAGGCTGCCAATCTGCTGTAGGTCCCTCCCCTGTCACCATTTTCCTCTTTGTTTCAAGAATACTTGTCAGAAGTGATTCATGCTGATGAATGAAGAAATAAAGCAGCAAAGAGATTGAGACAAGTACACACTATCTTTTGTGTGCATGTGCTTAGCATAAAAGGGAGGTGAAGCCTCCATCAATCAACATACAATATCCCAACTCAATTGTGTTTAGCTGTTTACTGGTCATGGAGGAAGAGAGAGGGAGTGGGCTGCCATATACCACTGTGTATACGCCCACATGCTTGACCCTGTAGTCACATGGGCTGCTCAGATGTGATCAAGGAGAAATGTTCAGCACTAGCTGCCAACACTGCTCTGCAGAACCCCTAGTTACAGTGGGGACATGGACAGGAGGGAGGGGTAGAGAGCAGCAGGATCAGCCAGGTTTTTTGCTGAATACAGAAAATGAATCCCATAGTGAGTGAGTATGAACAGCATGTAATACAGCATTTATTGATAGATTTTAATGATGTGGGTTTAATGACACTTTAATGGTAGAAGTGTCTGTGGCAGGGGTGGACTGACTATTCAAGCACTCGGCACTGCTCGAGGGCCCAGGGTCAGTAGAGGGGCCCATGAAATGCCCCTGGTACCTTTTTTATAGGCTTTTTTAGGTGTGCTTTGAGTGTGGGCAAGGACACAAGGGCCCCATGATCCCCTATTGCCCGGGGGCCCCATGAGTTGTCAGTCCACCCCTGGTCTGTGGTGACATGATAGAGGCAGCGGGTATGATGGATCCTATCTGCAGTTTCTGGCAGTGTCATGTTTCAGGTTTCTGTCCAGATAGTTGGTGGACAAGGTGTTTTTGTAGCGTGTAAAGTTAAAGGTGTTGAAGGCAGTACTGACACTTTAACATGTACCTATACTCGGAATGAGTACTATATGCCAGGAGCCGGAATAGTGCTTACCTAGAGTTGCTTACATGTATAAACAGTTATTTTCTGCAATTCAGAGAGTGCCGTGATACAACCCATTCTGGATATGCTACAATGCCAATACTAATTTCTCACCGGGGCGGACTGACCATTTGGAAACTCGGGCACTGCCTGATGGCCATGAGATGCCCCTGGTACCTTTTTCATAGGCTTTTTTGAGTTTGGGCAATGACACAGGGGCCCCATGATCCGCTATTGCCCGGGGGCCCATGAGTTGTCAGTCCGCCTCTGTTTCTCACTATGAATCTGGTGTTTTGGCCCATCCGCTCCTTCTTCCTGTGATGTATTACTGGTCACTGATTCTGGCTTTCACATCTAGTGGTCCACAGCAAGGCAGGGGTGCGGCTATGGTAAGCCCCCAATTTCCTGGTAGAAGGTTTGTATTTGAATAGTAGAAGAGTAGATTCCATGGTCCTGGAGTATTCTAGTAAATAGCAGATAACTTAATAGGTAGGTGAGGCATTCAGGTAGTTTTAGGAAGGTATTAAAAAATTGACATGTGCATGTTGGAAATTTTCATTTCGTTTTGGATGCATTCATTCATTGAAGAATTTCATTTCATCATATTCATTTTGTTAAACCAATTTATTTTCAGAATTCAATTTGTTATGTTTGGCATTCATTTCACATATCCATTGGTTCAAGTGGATTTGAAAAATGTTGCAGTTTTTTTCTGAATATTGCTATATACATTATATTGCCAAAAGCATTGGGCCAGCCCTCCAAATCATTTGATTCAGGTGTTTCAATCACCTCCATGGTCACAGGTGTATATATTTCAATTCATTATGTTCGGCATTCATTCCATATATTCATTGGTCCAAGAGGATTTGAAAAATTTTGCAGTTTTTTTGGAAGATTGCTATATACATTATATTGCCAAAAGTATTAGGCCCCCCCCCCTCCAAATCATGTGATTCAGGTGTTTCAATCACCTTATGGCCACAGGTGTATAAGATCAAGTACCTAGGCATGCAGACTGCTTCTACAAACATTGGTGAAAGAATGGGTCGCTCTCAGGAGCTCAGTGACTCCAAGAGCGGTACCGTGATAGGTTGCCACCTGTGCAATAAGTCCATCCGTGACATTTCCTGGCTACTAAATATTCCACGCTCAACTGTTAGTGGGATTATAACAAAGAGAAAGCAACTGGGAACAACAGCAACTCAGCCACCAAGTGGTAGGCCATGTAAAATGACAGAGCGGGGGCAGCGCATAGTGCGCAGAATTCACCAACTGTCTGCAGAGTCAATAGCTAAAGACCTCCAAACTTTGTGTGGCCTTCAGATTAGCACAACAACAGTGTGTAGAGAGCTTCATGGAATGGGTTTCTATGGCCGAGCAGCTGCATCCAAGCCTTACATCACCAAGTGCAGTGCAAAGTGTCGGATGCCGTGGTGTAAAGCACGTCACCACTGGACTCTAGAGCAGTGGAGACTTGTTCTCTCTGGAGTAACCAATCACGCTTCTCTGTCTGGCAATTTGATGGACATCTGGGTTTGGAGGTTGCCAGGAAAATGGTACTTGCTTGACTGCATTGTGCCAAGTGTAAGTTTGGGGGGGATTATAGTGTGGGGTTGTTTTTCAGGGGTTGGGCTTGGCCCCCTAGTTCCACTAAAGGGAACTCTTAAGGCGTCAGCATACCAAGACATTTTGGACAATTTGATGCTCCCAACTTTGTGGGAAGAGTTTGGGGATGGCCCCTTCCTGTTCCAACATGACTGCACACCAGTGCACAAAGTAAGGTCCATAAAGACATGGATGAGTGAGTTTGGGGTGGAGGAACTTGACTGGCCTGCACAGAGTCCTAACCTCACCCCATAGAACACCTTTGGGATTAATTAGAGCGGAGATTGTGAGCCAGGCCTCCTCCCCCGACATCAGTGCCTGACCTCACAAATGCACTTTCGGAAGAATGTTCAAATCTTCCCATAGACACCCTCCTAAACCTTGTGGACGGCCTTCACAGAAGAGTTGAAGCTGTTATTTATTTTTATTATTTATTTATTTCAGGTACTTATATAGTGCTGTCAATTTACACAGTGCTTTACACATATATATTGTACATTCACATCAGTCCCTAACCCTCAAGGGGTGTACAATCTAAGGTCCCTAACTTACATTCATATATTAGGGCCAATTTAGACAGGATCCAATTAACCTACCAGCATGTCTTTGGAGTGTGGGAGGAAACTGGAGTACCCGGAGGAAACCCATGCAGGCTTCGGGAGAACATGCAAACTCCAGGCAGGTGGTGCCGTGGCTGGGAATTAGAACCAACAACCCGAGTACTGCCAGGCAGAAGTGCTTACCATTTAGCCCTGTTATAGCTGCAAAGGGTGGGCCAACTCAATATTGAACCCTATGGACTGAGACTGGGATGTCATTAAAGTCCATGTGCGTGTAAAGGCCGGCCGACCAATACTTTTGGCAATATAGTGTATTTCAGGTGGATTCGATATTCAAATATCGAAACTATACGGAAAGATTTGATATCGGATGTAACAGAATAAATAATGCAAAATTCATCAGTCCCGAATTTTTTAAACCTAAGAATTGCATTAGACTGTGGAACTGAACTGACTGACTGTGACAATTAAAAATTCTATTTAAATCACAAATTTACTTGAATCCAAATTATCAAACGTATTTGAAAATGTAATTCATTTCGCCATGGGCCCGAACTACTAGCACATCATGTGACATCATCCGAATGAAACAAACGCATGTGTTAATTTTGTTATAACTTTTTTGTTGACATTCATTACTATGTCCAGTCTGAGATTCGTATACATCCAAATATTCGAAAATCTAATTTTTGTCTGGAAATTGATTTGTTATGAAACGAAACACACATCTACTAAAAAAATTCAGCTTGTATCATACAAGTCTTCAGTCCGAGTGCGTACTTACCTTAAACCTCATCCATTCCTAAAGTGTGAAGTTTAATCTCCGTTTTTAAGTGGTAACTCCACTCAACAGTTTGAAGTTGCGGGAGAACGAGTAGAAGAGGGTGATTGTTTAGCGGTATGAAAAAAAATCTCTGAAGGTTAAATTAAAATGTCTGCAAACATTTGTGCAAATGCGCTAACATGGTCTTTATTTCTCCAGTTCCTGCTTGGTCATCTCGAAGTCACAGTTCCACCAGAGAAACCACTGATGCCTCCTAAATCTGAAACAAAACTTTCCTTTAACGTCACCTTGATCTCAATTTCCAAGAAAGAGGAAAATAAAGAGGTGGACCTACAAGAGGAAGAGGAGGAGCAGGCAGAGATACTAGAGAATGAGATGGAGGAAGAAGAGGAGGAGAAAGAAGACAAGGAAGAGGAAGATCTTCAAGAAGAAGAAGATGAAGACGAAGAAGAAAAAATAAAAGTAGAAGAGAAGAAGAAAAAGAAGAAGATGAAGAAGAAGCAGAAGGTTATAGCTAAAAAAAATATGGTAACAGAAGCAGTAGGGACAGCACAGACACCAACTACAGTACCAGCAGATGACAACTTGTCCTATATCTGTGAGTGGTTTTCCTTTAGAGCTTTCAATGTTTGATTATCAAGTCTTGAGTTATTTAGCATTTTTGGTGATGAGTTGGTCAATAAGTCCTGGGACAAAATGGGCTTAAATAGTACTCAATAAGGATCAAATGAAAGGATTTTAATAGTAGCTCCCCTGAAGCCCCCCTCTTAAATACTTGCCTGTGCCCGATCTTGATCCAACGTTGTACATGTCTGCAGCAGCTCTTCTCTGCTCTCCCTGCTCTCACAGTCTTGGCTGAGAGCAGAGGAAGCCATTGGCTTTGACCAGGGGCGGACTGACCATTTGAAACTCGGGCACTGCCCGAGGGCCCGGGGTCAGTAAGGGGCTCCATGAGATGCCCCTGGTACCTTTTTCATAGGCTTTTTTTAGTTTGGGCAAGGACACAGGGACCCATGATCCCCTATTGCCTGGGGGCCCCATGAGTTGTCAGTCCGCCCCTGGTTCTGGCTGATGTCTGTAAAAACATGTAAATAGAATGCGGGCGGGTAGTCAGGCTGCGTGTCTGAATAGGAATGGTCACATGCCTGATGAAGGGGTCCTGCGAGACTCCGAAACGTTGCCTTGCTGTAACTATGTGATCGTTCATTAAAATTTTTGGACCCATATTGGTGATCCTCGGTGTGCTGGTGACATTTTCCCTTGCTAATTCTGTTCGGTTCCAGCCGATGGTCGCTACAGCACCCACTTATACATACAGCCATTTTTAACGCAGCAACGTGTGCGTTTGGATTGTACATTTGCGCTGTGTGACTAAATAGGCACAAACAGCCTAGCTAGGGATAAAGCACACACGAGTGCCCCCATACGAAGTGGCTTCCTATGGTGGGCACTCTGTGGGGGGGAATAGCAAGAAGCTCCAGTGGGGGATCCCAGATGAACAGGATCGGGGCTGCTCTGTGCAAAACCTTTGCACAGAGCAGGTAAATATAACATGTTTATTATTTTAATTTAAAAAAATTAAAGGGATTCTAAAGGCTGATAGTTTTTTTACCTTCATGCAGTATATATATATATGATATATAGATAGATAAATAGATAGCTAGACAGATCTGACACTGGGGGGGAACTGACTTGGTAACACCAATACAGTGATCAGTGCTAAAAAAAAAGCACTGACACTGTACTAATGGCACTGAGCAGGAAAGGGTTAACATGAGGGATGATCAAAGGGTTAACTATGTGCAGGGAGTGTTTTAGTATGGTTAACAGTTGATGTTCCTTATAAACAGATACAGTGCCTTGAAAAAGTATTCATACCCCTTGAAATTTTCCACATTTTGTCATGTAACAACCAAAAACGTAAATGTATTGTATTGGGATTTTATGTGATTGACCAACACAAAGTGGCACATAATTGTGAAGTGGGAGGAAAATGATAAATGGTTTTCAAATTTTTTTACAAATAAATATATGAAAAGTGTGGCGTGCATTTGTATTCAGTCCCCTTTACTTTGATACCCCTAACTAAAATCTAGTGGAACCAATTGCCTTCAGCAGTCACCTAATTAGTAAATAGAGTCCACCTGTGTATAAATTAATCTCAGTATAAATACAGCTGTTCTGTGAAGCCCTCAGAGGTTTATTAGAGAACGTTAGTGAACAAACAGATTGATGAAGGCCAAGGAACACAAAAGGTTAGAGATAAAATTGTGGAGAAGTTTAAAGCAGGGTTATGTTATAAAAAAATCTCCCAAGCTTTGAACATCTCACGGAGCACTGTTCAATCCATCATCCAACAATGGAAAGAGTATGGCACAACTGCAAACCTACCAAGACATGGCCGTCCACCTAAACTGACGGGCAAAGAGAGCATTCATCAGAGAAGCAGCCAAGAGGTCCATGGGAACTCTGGAGGAGCTGCAGAGATCCACAGCTCAGGTGGGAGAATCTGTCCACAGGACAACCATTAGTCGTGCACTCCACAAATGTGGCCTTTATGGAAGAGTGGCAAGAAGAAAGCCATTGTTGAAAGAAAGCCATAAGAAGCCCCATTTGCAATTTGTGAGAAGCCATGTGGGGGACACAGCAAACATGTGGAAGAAGGTGATCTGGTCAGATGAGACCAAAATGGGACTTTACGGCCTGAAAGCAAAATGCTATGTGTGGTGGAAACCTAACACTGCACATCACCCTGAACACCCCATCCCCACCGTGAAACATGGTGGTGGCAGCATCATGTTATGGGGGTGCTTTTCTTCAGCAGGGACAGGGAAGCTGGTCAGAGTTGATGGGAATACGGATGGAGCAAAAAACAGGGCAATCTTAGAAGAAAACCTGTTAGAGTCTGCAAAGGACTTGAGACTGGGGCAGAGGTTCACCTTCCAGCAGGACAACCACCCAAAACATCCAGTCAGAGCTACAATGGAATGGTTTAGATCAAAGCATATTCATGTGTTAGAATGGCCCAGTGAAAGTCCAGACCGAAATCCAATGGAGAATCTGTGGCAACACTGTTCACAGACGCTCTCCATCCAATCTTACAGAGCTTTGAGCTATTTTGCAAAAAAGAATGGGCAAAAATGTCACTCTTGAACCTTACAGACTAACACTGGAATGCCATTAAGGTTCATGTGCGTGTAAACCCACATGGAAGAAAAATATATTTTAAAAATATTCTTCCCAAATATATTGCCATATATTTGAAATGCTACAATTTTGGCCATATTCAATATATTTCAATATATATATACTATATAATATATATATACTGCATGTTGAAATGCATTTTTATTAAAAAATATATGAAAAATATTTTTTAAAATACATTTCAAATATACTGTATTTCTTTAAAAATACAAATCTCCATTTTTTTTGGAATGCATTTATAAATATATGTAAAATATATGTTAAAATGACTTTTTTATATGTAAAAAAAAATCTAAAGAATATATTTAAATATATATATATATTTAAAAATATATTTTTTAAATACATTCTTCAGATTTTTTTAACATATAAAAAAGTCATTTTAACATATATTTTTACATATATTTGTAAATGCTTTTCAAAAATGTAGATTTGTATTTTTAAAGACATACAGTATATTTGAAATGTATTTTTTAAAATATTTTTCATATATTTAGGAATAAAAACGCACTTCAACATGCAGTATATATATATATATATATATATATATATATATATATATACAGGGACAGACAACTCATGGGGCCCCCAGGCAATAGGGGATCATGAGGCCCCTATGCCCTTGCCCAAACTCAAAAAAGCCTATGAAAAAGGTACTACCGACCGATCAACGACTGCTGCCTCTCTCTGCCAATCCCTCCACTGGCTTCCAATAACCCAACGTATAAAATTCAAAATACTAACCACAGCTTACAAAGCCATCCACAACACTGCCCCTAGCCACATCACCAACCTCATCCACAGATACCGCCCAAATCGCCCACTCCGCTCCTCCCATGATATCCTCCTCTCTAGGTCCCTCATCACCTCCTCCCACGCTCGCCTCCAGGACTTCTCCAGAGCCTCTCCCATCCTATGGAACTCCCTGCCACAGCATGTCCGGTCAGCCCCCACCAGGGGCGGACTGACAATTCATGGGGCCCCCGGGCAATAGGGGATCATGGGGCCCCTGTGTCCTTGCCAAACTCAAAAAAGCCTATGAAAAAGGTACCACGGGGCATCTCATGGGGCCCCCTACTGACCCCGGGCCCTTAGGCAGTGCCCGAGTTTCCAAATGGTCAGTCCGCCCCTGGCCCCCACCCTGTCTGCCTTTAGGTGATCTCTGAAAACTCACTTCTTCAGGGAAGCCTACCCCACCTCCACCTAAGAACTGTACTTGAATCACCTCCGCCAGATCATCCCCCGCAGTTATCACCTTTTGTATCACCTCCCCCTTCCTTTAGATTGTAAGCTCCACGAGCCGGGCCCTCCTATTCCTTCTGTACTGAAATGTATTGTAATTGTTCTGTCTCCCTTATATTGTAAAGCGCTGTGCAAACTGTTGGCGCTATATAAATCCTGTATAAAAATAATCATCATTATATATATATATATATATATATATATATATACAGTTGTGTTCAAAATAATAGCAGTCAGACATCACTAACTGAATCAATCACTGTTTTTGGTAGAAATGATATTTCTACATGGCAAATAATTTACTAGCAGGTGTAGTAGAGTAATAGAAATCCAACAGACCCAACAGTCATGACATGCATGCTGCTGATTCTGTCATTGATTAACTAATTGAAAGGGGCGTGTTCAAAATATTAGCAGTGTGGAGTTCTATTAGTGAGGTCATTCATTCTTTGAAAAACAGGTGGCAATTATTGCCCTTATTTAAGGAAGGAAGGCAGCAAATGTTGGACATGCTGGTTACAGTGCATTTCTCTCTGAAATTCTGAGGAAAATGGGTCGTTCCAGACATTGTTCAGAAGAACAGCGTACCTTGATTAAAAAGTTGATTGGAGAGGGGAAAACATATAAAGAAGTGCAGAAAATGATCGGCTGCTCAGCTAAAATGATCGCAAATGCTTTCAAATGGCAACCAAAACCTGAAAGACGTGAAAGAATGCGAAAAACTACCATTTAAATGGATAGAAGAATAGCCAAAATGGCGCGGACTCAGCCAACAATCAGCTCCAGGAAGATGAAAGAAGGTGTAAAGTTCCCTGTGAGGACTGTTACAATTAGAAGACGCCTATGTGAAGCCAAGCTATCTGCAAGAAACCCCCGCAAAGTCCCACTGTTGAAAAAAAGACGTGTGCTGAAGAGGTTACAATTTGCCAAAGAGCACATTGACTGGCCTAAAGGGAAATGGCGCAACATTTTGTGGACTGATGAAAGTAAGATTGTTCTTTTTGGGTCTAGTGGGCGGAGACAGTTTGTCAGACGACCCAAAAAAAACACTGAATTCAAGCCACAGTACACTGTGAAGACAGTGAAGCATGGTGGTGCAAGCATCATGATATGGGGATGTTTCTCATACTACGGTGTTGGGCCTATTTATCGCATACCAGGGATCATGGATCAGTTTGAATACATCAGAATACTTGAAGAGGTCATGCTGCCTTATGCTGAAGAGGAAATGCCCTTGAAATGGGTGTTCCAACAAGACAACGACCCCAAACACACCAGTAAACGTGCAACATCTTGGTTCCAGACCAACAAGATTGACGTTATGGAGTGGCCAGCCCAATCCCCAGATCTTAATCCAATAGAAAACTTGTGGGGTGACATCAAAAATGCAGTTTCTGAGGCAAAACCAAGAAATAGAGAAGAACTGTGGAATGTGGTCCAATCATCCTGGGCTGGAATACCTGATCACAGGTGCCAGAAGTTGGGTGACTCCATGCAGCACAGATGTACAGCAGTTCTCAGAAACAGTGCGACTACAACCAAATATTCATGAAGTCATTCAAAGGAAAGCAAAATCTTCAAACATTTCTCAGTTTATATAGTGAATGTTTGAGTTTGTAAAGAAGAATACAAACGCTGCGATTTTTGTGAACAGTCTAATATTCACTTTTCTTCATTTTTTTTAGAGGAACAACACAAATTTGATCTTTTTTTCTTCCTGTTTTGATTTGGAATAGAATGTGTCGTGTTCCCAATGCATTTGTGTGGATGGAAATAAAAGATATTAGAAGGATTTTGAGCTTTATTCACTTTTTTCAACACACTGCTATTATTTTGAACACAACTGTATATATATGTGTGTGTGTGTGTGTGTGTAGAGATATATATATATATATATATATATAAATATATAAATAAATATATATAAATATATATACATAAATATATATATATAAATATATATATAAATATATATAACAAATCAACTAAATTTAAAAAACATTGCTATATATTGATAAGATTATTTACACCAAGCTAAGTACTTTTACATGAATTTTACAAAAGCATTGAAAACCCTTTACATTTTTTTTCATGTTGAGCGCACCATAGACTTTACGCAGTTGCAATGGTCTTCAGAAAGTGTTAACATTTCCCCGATTGACTGAAGCTGGGCAATGTGGGACTATGGAGTCGTTGTCAGGGTTACATCTGTACAATGTACATTTGTCCCTAGAAGATAGAACAGTCGGCAGCTGTGTTCCAGCCTTCAGGAGGTAATCTCAGTAAGGCACACACAGGAAATGCCCCGGTGGCGTTTTTTACGAGACTGAGAACATTCAGCGACTCACCTTCCTCCCAAAACTCATCAGGACTCCAAGAGCGCGCTGCAAACCACAGAGTCAACAGCCTAGACTCTGAGGTCATAAGCATCTGTTAAGCCGCGAGCAGAGATAAAGCTGCATTCTCAGTATATTTCTTTTTCTACAGCTAAGCTGGGAAAAAAAGCAGAGTTTGGTTTTTTCAGCATTGGCTGTGGAATTAGATATTTGCTTTCGTAGTTCCACATCATCTGTTTATTAGAGAGCATAAATCGGCTTTAGAAGAATGCTCACGTATGTCAACCTTCGGACGTATCAATAACAATAACAATTTTAAAATTCAACAAACTGAATCTAAGCCATTGGAAGCAAATCACAATGGTTTGGCTATTAACCTCCCTAGCGGTATGATTATGTCCATATTTCTGTGCTCAAAGCGGTACATTTTTTTGCATGTAGGCCTGTAATTTTTAGGAATAACTCACTGAAATCTGTCCCAACAAGAGTCTATTAAACATCCCGGGGATGATTAAACTTGAAACACGAAATCATAAATGATAATTTAATAAATAATCAGAAAAAATAATAATATAATAATAAATTTAATCCAATAATATAATCAAACCAAAAACACTGAAATTTGAAATAGAGCGCCAAGTTCGCACATCGCTGAGCAAAGTCGCAGAATCGTTTTCAATGTCTGATGACGAATTTCCCCCACGAATCATTATCACTCAATTCTGCAAGTGGTTCTGATTTACTATCGCTGTTCTCTAGCCGGTCTAAAACCGCTTTTGACCTAAAGGGACGCTTTTTGGACGCCATGGACGTTTCTCAGTTTCCAGGCAGAAAGAACAGTAAAAATACAGGCAGGGCGCAGGACAAAGCACTCGGGACAAAATGTATGTGAAATGGTTTGATACAGGAATCAAGAACTGGAGTCTTCAGTCACGATCCTGCTCTTATAATACCATTTCTTACTATTTCTTTCTTCTTAAGGCCATTTCTACTCTACTCAGCACTATTACATTGTATTATGCTGGCTCTGCCCAGTACACCCATTCCTCAATCGTCCACTCCTACTTCCTATGGCAGCCATCTGCCGATATCCTGCTGGGTGTACATAGCCTCAATCGCTGATAGGACACTACATTACATTTTATTTTTTTCCCATCTGATGGTGACTGCCAAAGTGATGTTCGGACCACCACTGTAATAGCAGCAGTGCCAGATTACCAAATAGGCAGAGTAGGCACCAGCCTATGGGACCCATGCCGTTTAAAGGCCCCACAACAATGGATCAAAATATTATTGATTTGATCTTGAAAGAAAAATACAATGAAGTTTTCTTAAATTGTTTACAACAGATAGAAAAAATGAATCAACTCAAAGAAATGAAAGCTTTCCATTGAAGACTCTTTAGAGAAAATACTGTATTAATGTCATGTACCCAATAACAACTTAAAGTACATAAACCATAAACATCAGGCTCACCATACAGTTTGTCTCTTAAAAGCTCATTTTCTTTCAGTTGTCAGTTTGTAAAAATTTTTTGGTGCAACCTACGTATGTAGTATGTATAGTAGTGATGTCATCTTTATCTAGCACCCAACGCACTACTTAGTTCAATGTTATCCCACTAAAGCATGCGGGCAAGAAACCTCTAGAAACCTGCGAAAGGGGCCCCAAGGTTTAACCAGTACACGCCTGGCCAATAGCCAAAAGGCGGCCGGCAAAATGTACTGCATTTCCGGGTTGGACGCCAAATGGCGTCCTCCCGCACATGCGTAGTTTGCGCTCCTGCAGAGCCGCGCAGCGTGCGATCTGTCACCGGCTGTGTACCTCGGACATGGCCGATGACAGATATGAGTATCGGCCCCGTTGCCGGTACCATGTGACCTGCTGTGACCAATCACAGTTGTATACAATGGATGGCTTCATTCATGCCATCCATTGTATACTAGTGTCTAGCTGTGAATGGTCCCAGAGATCACATGCACATGTCATGTGATTAGCTGTGGCCAAATCACAGCTAAGCACAAAAAAAAAAAAAAAAAACCCTGAATGAATCGATGTCATTCAGGTAAATGCTTGCTTATAGCAAAGTAAATTGTGTAAGGAAAAAAAAATACTGATCACTTCCCCAAAGTAGTACAATGTTACTATGGTAACATTGTACTACTTTAGACATAGTGAAATATGAAAAAAAAATCTTAAAAAAAAGAAAAAAAATGTAATAAAACATTTAAAATAATAAAAAATAAATAAATAAATACATTTTTTTTTTCATACTGTCACCAGTCAGTGTCCCTGATCACCGCCATGCCAGTTATATGAAGACGCTGTACTGCACTGGTGACAGTATGTAAAAAAAAATAGTGAAAATAATTTTTTGCATTTTTGCATTTTTTCCTTTTCCGAAAAATTATGACAAAAAAAATACAACTTCAAAAAACTCGCCATGCCTCTTATGAAGTACGTCGGACTGTCTACTCTGCAAAAAGGGGTCATTTGGGGGATATATGTACTGTTCTGACATTTGGGGGATATCTGTACTGTTCTGACATTCTGGGACCTCAAGATATTAGATTGGCTGTCAGTACTTCAGGATTGATCAATATTCAGATCTATCCCATAGTTTGTGAACTCTATAACTTTCCTACAAACTAAAAAATACATCCTAATTCGGGTTATTTTCACCAAAGACTTTTAGCAGAATACATCTCGTCCTAAATTTATGAAGAACAATTATTTATTTGCAAACTTTTATAACAGAAACAAAGAAAAACGTGTTTTTTTTCAAAATTTTCGGTCTTTTTTTGTTAATTTAGCAAAAAATAAAAACCCCAGTGGTGATTAAATACCACCAAAAGAAAGCTCTAGTTGTGTGAAGAAAATGATAAAATTTTAGTTTGGGTACAATGTTGTATGACCGCGCAATTGTCATTCAAAGTGTGAGAGCGCTGAAACCTGAAAAATGGCCTGGGCAGGAAGGTGTAAAATTGCCCGGTATTCAAATGGTTAAACTGCCTAGGGACCTCCACAGAGTTTAGTCCAGCACTGAAGGGGGGGAATTCTTCCCACTATCCACCACCAGGGGCATTTTCCCCATAACCCCCAATGGACTAATCTTAACAGGAGTTCCGAGACCCGTAAATTAGTTTAAGGGTTCTTCTGGGAAGAAAGGCTGCTCTAGACAGTGTAGGGTGGAAATGTAAGTAAGAGGCTATGCTGAACATCTTGGAGAACTTCAATGTTAATATAAAAGCTAAAGGGAACATCTACTTTCATTTAAAGGGTATTTCCACTTTTGCAATTATGCTATTTTCTTTCCTTCAACCACAGGTTGAAGGAAAGCCCATTAAAGCAGACTTGAACTCAGAAAGTGCAGACTTACCTGTTTGTTAATTGTGTCCAAGCAGTACCCTAAACGTTTGTCTTGAATTCCTCCTGAAAATATCATTTTCCATTTTCAGTGCCTTATAGCTGTATATTTGCTGTGTGAGAAGCACTGTTGCTTCTGATTACTAGTCTCAGGAGATGAGGGTGAGGTTTTGTGATGTCAGAACTATACTGCTCACTGTTCTCCTTACTGGAGAGAAAGCTAAACTGTAGAACCTGTAGTGCAAGAATCTCCCTACCTGTGTCATCTATTCTGTAGATCTGGGCTTTCTTCTTTTATCCTGCTGCTTCTTGCATATTCTCTCACCAGTTTTCACATTATCAATCATTGTGGTGAAAGCTCTAACATGAGGAAGCAAAGCCCTGCCTTTACCAAGATGACCACCAACATGCAGAACCAAAATGTGGAACGAGGCATTGTAAGTCAGTAATTGGGGAAAAGATCAGCTTCAGGGAGACAACAAGCAATACTGGTGATTAGTCTCTTTGTTACGTCCTGCTTTTTTTGGTGATCACATTCCCTCTGTTCTCAGCTGTATGGAGGGGGGGTGGAGAAACAGCAGCACACTGGTCTTCCCAGTGAATGGTTGTGCAGGAAAGGGGCATGTCAGCACAAGTCTGCTCATTGGAGGGGAGCAGACTGAAAGTCAGTAACTGGGGAAAAGAGCAGCTGCAGGGAGACAACAAACAATACTGGTGATTAGTCTTTTCATTACGTCCTGCATTTTTTGGTGATCACATTCCTTCTGTTCTTGGCTGCATAGAGGGGTGGGGGTGGAGAAACAGCAGCACACGGGTCTTCCCAGTGAATGGCTGTGCAGGAAGGGGGCATGTCAGCGCACGATTGCTCATTGGAGGAGAGCAGACTGAGTTATTTATTTATTTCAGGTACTTATATAGCTCTGTCAATTTACACAGCACTTTACATATATATTGTACATTCACATCAGTCCCTAACCCTCAAGGGGTGTACAATCTAAGGTCCCTAACTCACATTCATACATACACATACCTCACTAGGGGCAATTTAGACAGGAGCCAGTTAACCTACCAGCAGGGGCGGACTGACCTTTGGAAACGCGGGCAGTGCCTGAGGGCCCGGGGTCAGTAGGGGGCCCCATGAGATGCCCCTGGTACCTTTTTTATAGGCTTCTTTGAGTTTGGGCAATGACAGAGGGGCCCCATGATCCCCTATTGCCCGGGGGCCCCATGAGATGTCAGTCCGCCCCTGCCTACCAGCATGTCTTTGGAGTGTAGGAGGAAACTGGAGTACCCAGAGGAAACCCACACAGGCACATGGAGAACATGCAAACTCCAGACAGGAGGTGCCGAGGCTGGGATTCGACCCTAGTACTGCCAGGCGGAAGTGCTAATCATTTAGCCACTGTGCTGCCCAGTTCCCAACACTGCCAGAAAACGGTGCTCTCCTGCCTGCCTAGTGTGGTCAGTTTTTTATAGGAAAGCAGAGGGACTGGCAGGAACACCAGGGGTTTCACACAAAGGAAACATAGAAAAGTGATGGCAGAAAAAGACCAAGTGGTCCATCGAGTCTACCCATTTTTTTGTGTGTGTGTGTGTGTGGGGGGGTATGTTTTTTTTGGGGGGGGGTGGTTTGTTTGGGGGTTTTTTTGTGTAGAGTATAGATCTATGCTTGCCCCAATGAAGCAATGCAAAGAGAACAGGAGACTTCTGTTCAGGAATATGCAATGTTGGGTTTACATATTCTTTGTATGTATGCATGTAATCAGCGTACAGGGGCGGACTGACAACTCATGGGGCCCCCGGGTAATAGGGGATCATGGGGCCCCTGTGTCCTTGCTCAAACTCAAAAAAGCCTGTGAAAAATGTACCAGGGGCATCTCACGGGGCCCCCTACTGACCTCGGGCCCTCGAGCAGTGCCTGAGTTTCCAAATGGTCAGTCCGTCCCTGTCAGCGTATAATGCTTTATCTGCAAAGATTTGCAGCAAAACATGATTCATATTACCTAAGTAATATTTTTTCTCAAGCTAGATTTCCTTTTAGCTTTCCTTTTAGCTTTCCTTTTATCGTTTTCTTTTTTTTTTACCAATACAGTGTCTAGACTGAGCGGCATTGAATCCGCTATCCATCGTCTCAACGTCCAGTTCTACGGCCTGGATGTTAAAGTGTCGCAGATGTATCAGAGTCTCTCCAAGATGCGGAACAAGCTCAGCGAAGCAGAGGACTCCATCACCACTGTGTCAGAAATGAATCTCAGGAATCAGAGACAGATTGGACAGATTGAAGGTAGGAATGCCAAGCAGGAACATGTGTTGGGCTGTTGTTTATCGAGATAATTTCTTGTTTTAATTATGATTTTCTCCACATTCCTACGGGAGACTCTCTTTTATATGCTAAATAAAATGTTATTATTCAGTTACGCGTAACGGAAGGTAACGGTGTAGCAAATGGTGTAGACAAAGCCCAATGGGCCCTCTGACCCTAGGCAGTGACCCCGACTCAAGGGTTCCCATCTCTTTACCACTCGTTACAACAATGGAAGCATCATTAAATCTTCCTAATTAGAAGAGAACTCTTTGAATAATACATAAGGGGGGATATGATCTCCATGTATAATACATAAGGGGGATATGATCTCCATGTATAATACATAAGGGGGGGATATGATCTCCATGTATAATACATAAGGGGGATATGATCACCATGTATAATACATAAGGGGGGGATATGATCACCATGTATAATACATAAGGGGGATATATGATCTCCATGTATAATACATAAGGGGGGATATGATCTCCATGTATAATACATAAGGGGGGATATGATCACCATGTATAATACATAAGGGGGGATATGATCTCCATATATAATACATAAGGGGGGATATGATCTCCATGTATAATACATAAGGGGGATATGATCTCCATGTATAATACATAAGGGGGATATGATATCCATGTATAATACATAAGGGGGGGATATGATCACCATGTATAATACATAAGGGGGGATATGATCTCCATATATAATACATAAGGGGGGATATGATCTCCATGTATAATACATAAGGGGGGATATGATCACCATGTATAATACATAAGGGGGGATATGATCACCATGTATAATACATAAGGGGGGATATGATCTCCATGTATAATACATAAGGGGGATATGATCACCATGTATAATACATAAGGGGGGATATGATCTCCATGTATAATACATAAGGGGGGGGGATATGATCACCATGTATAATACATAAGGGGGGATATGATCTCCATGTATAATACATAAGGGGGGATATGATCTCCATGTATAATACATCAGTGGTTCATATAGTGAACTCGGTGTAGAGTTATTCCCCCTGAGGTCATCACAGAGGACAAGGGGGCACTCTTTATGTCTGGAGAAAAAGAAAATTAATCTCCAAACACAGAAAGGTTTGTTCACAGTGAGAGCTATGAAAATGTGGAATAGACTCCCTCAAGAGTTGGTTCTGGATTCTTTCCTAGATACACAGAATATAACTGGATATAACACTTATAGGTAAAGTTGATCCAGGGAATATCTGATTGCCTCTCGGGGGATCAGGAAGGAATTTTTTTCCCTGCAGGAGCAAATTGGCTCATGCTTTGCTGGGTTTTTGCCTTCCTCTGGATCCCCTGTGGGTATAAGATTATAACTTTTTTTTTCTTTTTAATGGTTGAACTGGATGGATTTTTTTCTTTTTTCAGCCAGACTAACTATGGAACTATGGAACTTCATGTACTTTTCTCTGGCAGGCACATGAATCTGTGGCAGGCACCAACATTGGTTGTGCAGAGATAGAGCACAATTCCATAGAGTGTCTATGAAACTCTGCATGAAATATAGTGACTATGTTCCGAAACCACCACCGGCTGAAGCCTGCAGTCGTAGACAATTTCTTTCTTCCTTACAGGGACACAGAGAGGTTGTTTTACTAAAACTGATCATCCTACTTGCATTTTTTTGTAGGTTGCTTGAAAGGCAAGAGGTACATACGCAAGTGCTACCTCATCTTCCAGCATTTTGAAGACTACGACACAGCGCAAAAGCTTTGCAACGGCCGCGGTGGAAACCTGGCAATGCCCATCGACCAGCAAGAATTTGCAGTTGTGGCTCAATACGTCCGTGATGTCTTCTACCCCTTTAATTGGCCCGTCTGGATTGGCATTAACGATCGTCGCTCGGATGGGCTATACCTGTTTGAGAGCGGGCATCGGGTCTCCTATTATAACTGGTACAAAGATCACTTGGTGACGGAGCCGAACGGTGGCGTCCTGGAAAACTGTGTGTCCATCTCCTCGGATGATGGAAAATGGTGGGACAGTGACTGCTCCCGTAGGATGTACTATGTCTGCGAATATTGAGATGTGGAGCTCAGAGTTAAAGGGGCTCTTGAAGGAACAGCCCGGGCCAAAACCGATTCTTCAGCTTCTAAATAATTGCACATTCACTAGAAATGAGACATTTGTACTTGTCCCAGCAGCCTCTTAAAATAAATTCTGCTCCAATGGGTAACCATTTCTGAAGAGAAGACCTATGTCCAGCAATACTGTCTGCTGCCTCCCGGATCTGAGTGCGTCCAGCAGTGCTTTGAGCAATCTGCTTCTGCTGCATTCAACTCAATGGAGAATAGGGCTCCTGTCTCCTAACAAGGGTGACCAGGCAGGGGCGGACCGACCATTTGGAAACTCGGGCACTGCCCGAGGGCCCAGGATTAGTAGGGGGCCCCATGAGATGCCCCTGGTACCTTTTTCATAGGCTTTTTTGAGTTTGGGCAAGGACACAGGGGCCCCATGATCCCCTATTGCCCAGGGGCCCCATGAGTTGTCAGTCTGCCCCTGTGACCAGGATCAGCTTATTAATATAAAGATGGATGGAAGTGCAGGACCAGCTTCCCCATCATATTGGCACAGGCTGCAGGGACTTTTACAAATGTTCATAGTGACACTAAACAATATCCTCATTCTACAAAAATAATCCATACACATCCAGTACTTAAAGTGTTACTAAACCCACAACAGTAAAATCAGTCTGTATATGAAGTAAAGAACGCTTGTTATGCTCCCTGTGGAAACTAAGTGATTAATACTCCTCTTCTCAAAAGGCTGTTTGATCCTGTCTTCTCTTCTTTCGCTGTCCCCAATCCATCTGTCATAGTTAGTGGTGGCAAGTCTGCAGATGCTCTGTTTGATGTGCATTGCTAGATTGCTAGAGAGTTTTTTTTTTTTTAGGAGGGTGCATGTGATGAGCACAAGGCCAATCAGTGCTGTCCAGACGGAGGGTCAGGGGTTATGCAGACTCGTAGGACAATCAGGGGAGAATGAAAACTCCTCCTACAAGATTAACCTGTGCTTGGCTGGACACTGATAGAAATCACAAGGTTGCTCTAACTGCTAATAAGATATTTATTAAAATAATTAAATTTCTATGTTCTGTGTATTGTGAGGCAGCACAGTAGCTAAATGGTTAGCAATTCCACCTAACAGCAGTAGGGGTGTCAGTTCAAATCCCAGCCACAGCACAACCCCCTGGAGTTTGCAAATTGGCTCATGCTTTGCTGGGTTTTTTTTTGCCTTCCTCTGGATCAACTGTGGGTATAGGATTATAACTTCTTTTTTTTTAATGGTTGAACTGCATGGAGTTTTGTCTTTTTTCAGCCAGACTAACTATGCAACTATGTTAGCACTAGGAGTACTAGGGTAGTCTGTTTGAATCCCAACCACGGCACCACCTGCCTGGAGTTTGCATGTTCTCCCTGTGCCTGTGTGGGTTTCTTCCAGGTACTCCAGTTTACTTCCACACTCCAAAGACATGCTGGTAGGTTAATTAGCTCCTGTCTAAAATTGTCCCTAGTATGTGTATGTATGAATGTGAGCTAGGGACCTTAGATTGTACGCCCCTTGAGGGTTAGGGACCGATGTGAATGTACAATATATATTATATGTAAAGGTTTGTGCAAATTGACAGCTCTATATAAGTACCTGTAATAATACTGTGGGAGACCAGATATAGTGAATGCAGGGTCCGGGGAGACCAGATATAGTGAATGCAGGGTCCGGGGAGACCAGGTATAGTGAATGCAGGGTCCGGGGAGACCAGATATAGTGAATGCAGGGTCCGGGGAGACCAGGTATAGTGAATGCAGGGTCCAGGGAGACCAGATACAGTGAATGCAGGGTTCGGGGAGACCAGATACAGTGAATGCAGGGTCCAGGGAGAGCAGATATAGTGAATGCAGGTTCTGGGAGACCAGATATAGTGAATGCAGGGTCCGGGGAGAACAGATATAGTGAATGCAGGGTCCGGGGAGACCAGATACAGTGAATGCAGGATCCGGGGAGACCGGATATAGTAAATGCAGGGTCCGGGGAGACCGGATATAGTAAATGCAGGGTCCGGGTAAACCAGATATAGTGAATTCAGGGTCCGGGGAGACTGGATATAGTGAATGCAGGGTCCGGGGAGAGCGGATATAGTGAATGCAGGGTCCTGGGAGACCGGATATAGTGAATGCAGGGTCCTGGGAGACCAGATATAGTGAATGCAGGGTCCTGGGAGAGTGGATATAGTGAATGCACGGTCCTGGGAGACCGGATATAGTGAATGCACGGTCCTGGGAGACCGGATATAGTGAATGCACGGTCCTGGGAGACCGGATATAGTGAATGCAGGGTCCTGGGAGACCGGATATAGTGAATGCAGAGTCCAGGGAGAGTGGATATAGTGAATGCAGGTTCCGGGGAGACCGGATATAGTGAATGCAGGGTCCGGGGAGACCAGATATAGTGAATGCAGGGTCCTGGGAGAGCAGATAGAGTGAATGCAGGGTCCTGGGAGACCAGGTATAGTGAATGCAGGGTCCGGGGAGACCGGATATAGTGAATGCAGAGTCCTGGGAGACCAGATATAGTGAATGCAGGGTCTGGGGAGACCGGATATAGTGAATGCAGGGTCCGGGGAGACCGGATATAGTGAATGCAGGGTCCTGGGTTTAGTAACACCTTAATGGCCATGTAATCTATTTCTAATTAAATTGTCACTTACTATGTTTTCTGCCTCCTTGTAACATTCTCCATGAGCTCCCAAGCCTCTCCTTTTCTTCCTCACTTCCATTTGTTTGGAACGAGCAGTGCACATTAGTTGGGGACATGTGCACTGCTCTATGCACAGTACAAATTCTATAGTCTGTAGTTTATAGTCCATTTTGGGAGTGAGTAAGAGAGAGTGGCTACGTTCCTACATACTGTGTGACCGTGGAGAACGAACGTAGCCACCCTCTAACAGGAAGCAGGATCACAGCAGGAATGTGGAGGAGGCTGAGAGCAATAGAAGGGACTTGTTGGAGTTAAGAATACAAGATTTTCTTTACAGAGTTCAGTGTCACTTTAATATTTAGTGAAAGTGCAGTTATACTTCATAATCTGTATCATTGTCAGGAGTGGACTGACAACTCATGGGGCCCCCGGGCAATAGGGGATCATGGGGCCCCTGTGTCCTTGCCCAAACTCAAAAAAGCTTATGAAAAAGGTACCAGGGGAATCTCATGGGGCCCCCTACTGACCCCAGGCCCTCGGGCAGTGCCCCTGTTTCCAAATGGTCAGTCCGCCCCTGGTCCTTGTATATATTTAGGATTGCAATGAGGAGATGCAGAGCTCAGGGGAAATGACAAAAGTACCTGTTGGTTCTATTGACCCTTAGACCCCTGGTCTAAGTTCTCTGTCACTCATTCTGTCTCCTCAGGCCTGGAGAAGCATTGGTTACAAGTAATCACACATGAGACCGTCTTGTAAGTAACCAAAAACTTCTAATTTATTCCACAACGAAAGCTCTCTTATATAGTACAATATAGCATGCAAGTGGGAATACAAGCATTTACGTCAATCCTGAATAATGATGAGAAGCAAAATTTAAGGAATGTCTATAATATTACATAAAAACTTATCTGCTACATACAATAGAATCTGGCTAGATACTTTTCAAGGCTGTGAACATGATCTTTCTCAGGCATTGTAATTAGTTATAAGTAACAAACAATTATTTTCTCATGGAACAGAAATATTTGACATTTAATTGTATCATAACAGAAACAGGTGCTTGTTAATACAAAGAAATAGTTGGATACTATCTCCGTCTCTACCAAGGCTAAGCTAAGATAAAAGATAGAAGAATTTTGTGAGTATAGTTCTGTAATACATAACTGACATAGTATATTTTCATTAACTCATTCTGGTTATAATACAAAACAATTAATCAACATGGAATATAAAATATAAAATGGAGTTGGGGAAAACAAAATGACAGACCTAAAAGACATACATTTCCCTTCAGTACCCTTGTAGTAACCCCCCTCCCTCCCTGCCCTCCAGCTACAAGGATTAAATGCTCATTCTTTGTCCAGTGCTCAGTCCTCCAAGCAGCCAAAAACATATCCCTTGAAGTAAAGGGTTTAAGTCCAGGGGAACTAGGGTTGCTGCCTCATCCCTTTAAACCCGAACACATATGAATTACACAGGTTCTATGGCTGATTAAAGTAGTAATTAACCACTTGACCTCCAGAGGATTTACCCCCCTTAATGACCAGGCCTCTTTTTGCTACTCGGCGCTGCACTAATTCAACTGATAATTGCGCGGTCATGCAATGCTGCACCCAAACGAAATTTGCGTCCTTTTTTTCACACAAATAGAGCTTTCTTTCGGTGGTATTTGATCACCTGTGTGCTTTTTATTTTTTATGCTATAAACAAAAAAAGGCCAAAAATTTTGAAGAAAAACAATTTTTTTTACTTTTAGCTATAAAAAATATATAGTAAACTCAAAGTTGGTTATAAATTTAGGCCAAAATGTATTCTGCTCCATGTTTTTGGTAAAAAAAATCCCAATAAGTGTATATTGATTGCTTTGTGTGGAAGTTATAGCGTCTACAAACTATGGTATAGATACTGCAATATACGCCATGTTTTTGCTATACAGCACTGCGCTAGTTTAATGGACAATTGCGCGGTCATGCAATACGGTACATAAATGAAATTTACATCCTTTTTTTCCCACAAATTGAGCTTTCTTTCGGTGGTATTTGATCGCCTGTGCGGTTTTTATTTTTTGCGCTACAAAAAAAAAGGCTGACAATTTTGAGGAAAAAAAACAATATTTTGGACTTTTTGCTATAAAACATGTCCAGTAAAAAAAAAATGTAAAAATCAAATTTAGTCATAAATTTCTGCCAAAATGCATTCTGCGACATGTCTTTGCTAAAAAAAACCCAATACGTGTAAATTAATTGGTTTACATGAAAGTTATAGCGTTTACAAATGGCGGGAAAGATACTGGGATTTTTAGTTTTTTTTTATACTAATAATGGTGGCGATCAGCGACTTATGGCGGCGACCAGCGACTTTTGGCGGGACTGCGGCGGACATTCTGACACTGGGGGGGTACTTACTTGGGGTCACTGACATCCCCAGTGACACCAATACAGTGATCAGTGCAAAAAAAAAAAACACTGACACTGTACTAATGGCACTGAGGAGGAAGGAAGGGGTTAAGTTTATTTTTCAGGGAAGGGTTATCTGTGTGAGGGGAATGTTTTACTAGGGGGCGGGGTGTGTACTGCAGGGGACATGGCTGATCGGGAGAGTGAAACTCTTCTGTCCCGATCAGCTTGTCCTCGAGCTGTCAGGGAAGTGACAGAAAGTACAGCTACTGCAGCTGTGCTCTCTGTCACTGATTGCTGCCGATCGCCGGGAGATAGCCTCATGCGCGCCCCCTACCTGTTTACAAAACACACGTTTTAAAATGTGGTTTTGCCTGCCCGTGCCGCCCTGCCGCCGTATTTCTACAGTGGCAGGGCGGCAAGTGGTTAAACTCATTTGGTGCTTTACCTGCATTAAATCAGCCTCAGAACCTGTGTAATTCATATGTGTTCGGGTTTAAAGGGATGAGGTGGCCACCCTAAGGGGAACAAAAAAATAACCTTTTACATACCAGGTCCTCCACCCGCAGCCTAACATCATCAAGACCAAAGCAGGGTCCATAGCTCTGCATTGGACATGGTGATGCCGAGGGGCAGTCCACCTCTGGAACGTGGAGGAGCGCCATCTACCAAGGTAGTGGAGGATCAAGAAAGTGAGACTATTGCTGCACTTTCCTTGACAAAACAAGCAATTAATCCTTGCTGCCCAGGCTCAGCCCCACTGATCATTTTCAAATTTTCTAGGAGCTGGGCTTTAAAGTGGTTGTAATCTTCAGACATAAAATATGAACAAAGTATATCCCTCTATAGTGTGTACTGGTCTCAGTCCAGAGCACTAAGTGTCATTTCTGTCTGCTGCTTTGTTCCTCTGCTATTAGTCAATTCTGACAAGTTTTCCTGACACCAAGATAAAAATGGTGACAGGGAGGGACCTCCAGCATATTGGCAGCCTCAGCTATGTTCCTGTGTGCTGTGTGGAGAGGGGGAGGGGGGTGTCCGTTCTCTCCAATCAGCTCTCAGAGCTCTCCCCAGGGAGGTCTGCAGTGTGTAATTTCAGCTCTCCGCATTACTGTAGGCACAGTTTTGTCATTTTTTTTCCATAGCTTAGATTTAAAGTGATTGTAAAGGTAACATTTTATTAAATAGCAAATATGTCATACTTACCTGGTCTGTGTAATGGTTTCCACAGAACAGCCCTGATTCTCCTCTTCAGCAGTCCCCTGGTGGCACTCTTGGCTCCTCCTCTTTTTCATGCGCCACCACAGACAGCCACTTCCTATGGTGGCACACTTGTGGGCTCAATCCCGAGCCGGGCTGTGTGCATCTATTGACACACACACACACACTCCCTCCACACTGAATTTGATTGACAGCAGCAGGAGCCAGTGGGCTCTCACTGCTGCCTCTATGTCCAGTGAGGAGGGAGAGAGCAGCGTTGTTGCTCTAAGGCACAGCGCTTAATCAAGATCGGGCTCAGGCATACATTTGGATTGGGGGAGGGGGAGTTGACACTAGGTGGATTTTTTACCTTAATGTAGAGAATGCATTAAGGTTAAAAAAACAATCAGCCTTTACAACCACTTTAAGTGGCCTTCATAAAGGTGTACACTTTCAGTAGAAAAAAATGGCAGTTGCTTGATTATTCAAGGCCTACATGGGCTGCACACAGTGTGGAGGGCACTCAACAAGCGCACAATCAGCAAAACAAAGTTCTCCAACACACGCCCAAGCAATCAGCAGAAAGGACCTGTCTAAGCTCGGCCTGGATCGGCATCAATTCACAAAGCAAAATGAGCTATTTTATCTCATGGTAGTTTTCTGTTCACAAAAATGAATATTTCATTGTTTGTGGTTATTATTTTTCAGTATGAAATTAGCTATTGAACCCTTTCTCACAATTGGTTCTTTTATCACCATCCCAAATGTTGCCAGATTCTCTTATCTCTAAATAGACACCTTTTTTGAAAGCCGGCCAACATTAGTAATCATTTAAAGGGTTAGTTCACCTTTATGAAGAAAGTGCCAATGTAGGTAAAGGGGGCAGCAGCTGATTAACCCCTTCATGCCTAAGGGTAAAACAAATCTTAATGCCTAAGCACAATTTTGCAACTTTGACATATGTTAGTAAAGCCGTACATATCATCACAACTACTTCGTACATCCAGGTGGATTATACTGCGTTTTTTTCAGGACAAATTTGACTTTTATTTGGTGGTAAATGGTAATGGATATCTCCTGATTTTTTTTTTATTATCAAAGGAAAACTGGCCCAAAATAGTAAAAAAAAAATGTTTTTTAATTTAGCTGTGTGTTTCTTGTTACTACCATAACCTACCATCAAAGAGCAACCCAAAATAAATTTTCCAGCTCTTGACGATCGCAGCGATACCATATATGTGTATGTTATTTGTTGTTTGTACCCGTAGTACAGCCAAGAAACAATAGTGCACATTTTGTTTTGTGTTTTTTTTTTACCGAAAACACACTGACACTAACTGACACTGATACCAAATTCTTTTTTAATCCTGACCTTTGAGCATGACCTTTTGACCTTGACCCAAACACTGAACTAGATCAAACCTTGATCTAGGTATTTTTTCTTTATTTTTTATTTTATTTTTTTTAATATTTATTTATGTATCTTCTTTTTTTTTTACAAACTTTTTTTTCTTCTCTATGCCAGGAGTTTGAGAGATAAAATGTATCTCTCTCCTCCATTCATAGAGAGAGAAAAACACAAGGGGGCCGGGCTGTACAGTGACTGATCACTGTGATAGCCAATCACAGCAGTACAGGCAGAGCCAGAAACAGCCATGCTTATTTCAAAAGGGACAGTGGCTGCAGGGAAGAGAACCCCTCCACGCTGTCATGAGTGAAAGGAGCACTCTGTGGGTTGTATATAGGTGTAACATGTTACAAGAGGTGGAGTTTAATGACATGATGGCTAGGAGGGAAACTCGGTGGTGCCCTTCTCTTGGAGCCATAAGCTGGTACGAGGTCCCGTAAGCCTGCAGTCTTCTCATATCCAACAGGGCCAGGGTCTTGTCCAACATGCAGCCATTTCAAGATTATTTTTAATATATCATGGCACTCACTGTGTCATATATGAGGACCCAATACAGAAATATACAGTACATGGAACAGTACTTGATTTCACCTGCAGGTGGCTGCAAAGCTAAAATCTGAATTCAAAGCTATGTCTCCTAGTGTATGGAGGGACCTACAGGAGGAAAAACGGTCCCCTGCGCTTCAAAATAGTTGACTCACAAAGGCCAGATTTTGCTTTAGCTTGAAAACTATTTCTGTCATGTATGCCTGTCATGGGAATCTGTCATGTCCTTGAAATGTCCAAAATGTTTTATACCCTAAGGCAGCATGTCCTCCAAGTGCATTGGGAAGAGCTCTATATCAGATGCCTACTCCAAGGAGGTCTTTGCTTTTGATTTAGAGCTTGCCCAAACCTGTCATTCCAACAATTTACAATCCAGTTAAAGTGGTGCTACTAGTCAATGATACAGTTCTATCAGATTTTGGGATTGAGGGGTATATGGGGGTCCAACCAACATTAAAGCTTCTGTAGAGTGTGCATTAGGGATTAGAAGAGTTAGGCCCAGAGAAGAGGACTGCAAAAAACATACCTGTCATCTGCTCATTCAGTGCAAAGTAACATGTGCACTGCAACGCAGGTTTCTTATGTTGCTTGTACTTTCCTACTGCTCGCTCCTCTGGTGCCTTGTTCATCTGCTAGAGCCCTTCACAATTCCTGTGAAGCTGTGTTGCTGGTTATGTAAAAGCTTACGCAAGGCTGAGCCCCATCTGTCCCCAAGTTACATCCTTAAGACCTGGTGCTTGCACACTCTAGCACTGAGCTCTGTACTGTGAGGGAGAAGGGAGAGAGCCACGTATTTCTGCATATTTTGAAGCATTTAGGTGTTTCTTGGAGCTCCAACAGATGAATTTGGCAACAGTTTGGCAAGAGTCCTTTTCTCTTGACTTGGCCCCTGTGCACAAAGCCAGCTCCAGAAGTAGCTTGATTAACCTGGTGCAGGAGACCATGAGTGGCCTGCACAGAACCCTGAACTCAACCCTACTGAACACTTTAGGATAAATTGGAATGCTGATTGTAAGCCAGCTCTTCTTCTCAAAAGCAGCACCTGGCCTCAAAATTGCTTTAATGGGTACAAACTCCCATAGACATACTGTAAACTCTTGTGGAAAGCCTTCCAGAAGAGTGGAAGCTGATATACTGTAGCTGTCAAGGACGGCCAACTCCAAATTAACGGCTATGGGTATGGAATGAGATGTCCAACACAATTTATATAGGTTTGATGGTCAGATGTCCCTCTGATGAAGTCACGTGGCCGTGATATAACGTGTAAGGGTCTGAAGAAGGAGCGCATGCTCCGCAATGCGTCTGATCATCAGTTCCGGTTGTTGATGTCACTTCAGCCCATTGTGCCACGTTCCATGCCGACCAGGAAGCCCTGGGAGCCTCCAGAACTACCTGCCAGCCGGTTCACAGCCTCTATCCATTGCAGTCTGGAACCAACACTGATGACCATCTCTATTGCCATACATGCCTAGATCATTCCTCCTTTGTGATTCCTATTGTTTTTTGTTCATTAAATGGTTTTTATAATACTGCACCCAGATGGCACTTGTTTTCTCCCTTCCTTTATCTTTGTTATGCATAAAGCACATCTTATAGCTCTGCCAATTCTTTATGCTAGGTGGCAGAAGCTGTCTCTAAAGAATCCAGATGCTGATGAAATCGCAAGCAGCCACTCCATAGTTCCTTCATATCATGTCTATGATTTGCTGTAGTCTGGGAAAACATAAACTCAATGTTGCAATGTCCATTTTCATCAGAAATTCTAAATATCTTTGGAAGGTCTAGAGTGTCTATTTCATCTTCTGATGTGGATATATCTTGGTGTTAAGAGGATAGGCTTCAGTTCATAGATGCTGCGAGCAGGGGAGAGGATTGGGAATTTGAATCTTTTCCACTTTACCTCGATTTTTGGTGAGTGATCTAGATCTAGTGGGTTGAGTCCATGGTGAAAGAAGAAGTCACATTCGGGACTTGAGAGCAAGTCCATTTGCAGAGTAAGACTGTTTAGTTTACCACTATGACCCATCAGGTATCAGAAGACCATGGTAGCTGCACTCTAAGCTGTCAGAAAGGTCAGGAAGGGGACCTAGCATGCATACCTTATCATGGCTATTACCAAGCCATGCTTCCCACTCTGGAAGATTTTAGCACGTATAGCAGGGGTCTCCAAACTATTCAAACAAATGGCCAGTATGCTGTCCATCAGACATTAGGAGGGCCTGATTGTAGCCAGTGGGGGTAGAAAATGTCCCGGGCCTAGTATCAGTGAGAATAAACATGGCCTCAAGGTTGATGGTCAGTAGAAGAAGGAGTAGTGCCAAATGATGGGTATTAGTGGGAGGAATAGTACACCATCATTGGTATTATCAGAGGAAGTAGTGCCCCATTGTTACTGTCAGTGGGAGGAATAGTGCCCCAAGGGCTGAGTAAAGGCTAGCAAAGGACCAAATCCGGCCTTCAGGCTGCAGTTTGGAGACCCTTGACATATAGAATTATAATGGGAATTACCAATATGATGTGAATGTGAAGCTTGCCACCCTAGACCACTGCCAATGTTGGTTGTGCATACAGTAAATCCAGCATTGCCTCTGACCCTAATGAAATGGTAAATTGGTCTTTCTACCCCTTATTGTTTAGTAAGCCATGAGGAAAAAAATAAAACAAACCCTGTTGTTTCACTTTATTAAATAAATTATGCAAAAAATATCCAGAGGGATCTCTTAAAGTAGAAATATGAAAGCTGCAGAAGAATAAGAGGTCACCTGAAGTCTGACAGTTGCTGCTTGTCACCTGTCGGACCTCACATGCCCTCCAGCACCTGAGTGATAGGTCAGCTAAATACTACTTATTTATTTTTTATTATTATTATAATTATTATTATAAACCAAAAATGGAATCCAGAGGTACCTGAGCTGATTAAATAAAAATCGATTAATAATAGGTACTTTGGAATATGCAAAATAGGAATATTATATTATCCATTATTTGATCGATGTGTACTGAACACAAAAGCTAACTTGTTCATAAACCACAAAGATGGAGAATCAGACTTCGCTGTAAGCCCTACAAAGCTATATGAAACATTCCTTCCTTGCAGAACACTGAGTCCGCACAACAAGCAGACAGCAGCACAGATCTATTCATAGAAAACTTTTTATAGAACAGACAATCTCTCCTTAGACTGGAACAGAGGAGAGCAGTTGAACTCTACCACTATAACACATAGTATTATGTTTCCTTAATGCAGAACTAATGTCTGCTCTGCGGGGGTGGGCTCTTTGCATAATGTCACACAGTTCCCTCCTCCACCCCTGACAGGTCTAAGCTCCACCCAGTGCAGCAACCATCTCCTCTGCTCCTGTTTCTGGGTCCCATGACACTCTTCTTTGGCTATTAGCCTTCAGCTTCCTTTTCGGCACATGTCAGAAATGTGAGTAGTGCTTCAGAGCCATCCACAACTCTGCCCTGAGGTACATCACTAATCTTGTCTCCAAATATCACCCAAACCAGACTCTCTGCTCTCCCCAAGACTTCCTGCTCTCTTGTCTCCTCCTACCATGCTCATCTCCAGGAGTTCTCCAGAGCCTCTCCCATCTTCTGGAACTCTCTACCTCAGTTTGTCTGGCTATCTCCTACTCTGGCTGCTTTTAGGCAGTCCCTGAAAACTAATTTCTACAGCCTTTCATGCCTCCAATTACCTTAACTTTTGTCTCTTCCATAAGCTCATCCACCAGAGCTTTAGCCTTTTGTACCACTTGCCCCTCCCTATTAGACTGTAAGCTCTTATGAGCAAGGCCCTCCTAATCCTCTTGTATTATATTGCATTGTAACTGTACTGCCTCCCTTTAGATTGTAAAGGGATTCACAAACTGTTGGCGCTATATAAATCCTGTACAATAATAATAGGCAGTGCAACCTGTGAACTTTGCATGGTCCCCATGTAGTAATAATAGGTGGGCATGGCACAGTCATAAAGCAAACCTCCTTTGGATCATTTAAGACCCCCCTGTCAGTGCTAAATGGTTTGTCTCATCCATGTAAATGGATACATTCTGCTGGAGAGCTCATGCTTTTGAAAAACAACAGACTTTCTGGATGGATCACCAGATGAAAACAGAAGAAAGAAAGCCACCTCACCAATCAATTGATAAGCTGCAATATAAAAAATGTTTGCTTTTTGGATTAGTACCACTCAGGGGCGGACTGACAACTCATGGGGCCCCTAAGCAAAAGGGGATCATGGGGCCCCTGTGTCCTTGCCCACACTCAAACCACACCCAAAAAAGCCTACGAAAGGTACCAGGGGCATCTCATGGGGCCCCCTTCTGACCCCGGGCCCTCGGGCAGTGCCCGAGTTCCCAAATGGTCAGTCTGCCCCTGGTACCACTTTGAAACACATACAGCTGCTTTTTCAGTTTTGCATGTTTGCACCCTTTGAGTACCGTGATGTATACTATAAATCCTTGGCAATCAAAGTTTTAAAGCCCAATCAAAGGCACGGAAATATTCAGACAGTTTTAAGGCTAGGTTCACATCCATGCAGGTTGCAGTTGATGCATTTTTCCAGCATGCTTTGCAATGCTTTTTGGTGCAGTTTGCTTTTTTTTTTGGCTAATAGGAAAGTATCACCGTTCTGTTCATGTAGTGGGACTTTGATGCTACTTCAGAGCCAGAGAGTGTGAAGACACATCAAAGTCACACTACATCAACAAAAAAGGCATACTATCCTATTAGCCAAAAAAACGCAAAATGCATTAAAAATGCAACACTTGTGTTTTTGGTGTGGGTCCATTGAAGTCTATTACACGCAAAATGCAATTTGCTATGGGAGAAAAAGTCCCTGACTCTTTCCAAAAAACATTAGATCCATAGGAAACCAGATAAATGGACTAAAATGTGTTTCTGCAAATTGCAAAATACACAAAAAAAATGCCTGGGTGTGAACCAAGGCTTAGAGTCTTCCCTCCAATCTTCTGCTTCTCTGAAATGTGTTGGCTTAATATACTTGTTGTTATTTTCAATAAATGCCTTTTAACTCACCTTCCAACTTGTATCTTACTGGACACTGGGCCAGGGGCGGACTGACAACTCATGGGGCCCCCGGGCAATAGGGGATCATGGGGCCCCTGTGTGTTTGCCCAAACTCAAAAAAGCCTATGAAAAAGGTACCAGGGGCATCTCATGGGGCCCCCTACTGACCCCGGGCCCTCGGGCAGTGCCCGAGTTTCCAAATGGTCAGTCCGCCCCTGCACTGGGCTCTCCTTATTATTCACCTTTCCAAGTCACATGCAGAGCGAACCTATGGCCGGATCCAAAGGAAGCAGCCCATACCCTAAGAGGGCTTACTGCCACCACCCTTAAATTTGTTGCAAACCATTGGAAAGGATTTTTTTCCTACTTGCTCACATTATCATCCACTCACAGCCAGTGAGTGAACAAATCAGTCCAGTCTTGAACCCTAACAAGTTATCATCCAATCTTCTATCACGGCAGTTGTGCAGGGTGTCTAAATATGACTGTGTGGTCCATAGGCACCGGAGTCTGCCTGGTGCACTTTGTAGGGCACTCCTTTCTCTTTCAGTTCTGTTATATAGGATGCAAGGATGTTGCTATCCCCCCGTATAAGGGGGTGATCCTCCCTCAGATGCTGCAGAGTAGGGAAAAAGCTCTACCTTTAAAAATATTGACAGACTTGTCTGGCTCACATGCAGATACAATGGATTTGATACCTTCCAAGCCACTGACCAGATACAACTTGGGTCCAATGAAGAACTCTTGCTTTGCACACTTTTTCCAGGTCAGTGGCCTTAAAATGTTGAAACCGTATCTAGCACCCCTCTAGTTGATTAGGGGGAGCTAGCTAGTTTTTTTTTTTTAGTCAGAGGATGGATAGCAGCCTGGGATGAGTCAGCCAGGTAACTTTAGGTCAGGGCTCTGCAGGTTAGTTACCTGATACCTTTCCCTGCTCTAGAAGTTTGAGAAGTTTCTAGGAGGTAGTGGATTGAGTGAGGAGGCTTGGCATGGCATCAGGACAGCCCTCACAAATGATTGAGCCTGATCAGCAGGAAGTGGTCATTCAATGTCGGGTGGAAGATGGATGGAGGGGCTGAAGTATGGAGCCTGGGAGGGAACCCAGGAAATGGCCTACCTACAGGCAGGTGCTTGAAAAGGGGATCTCCTCTGTACCACCGTCTACCAAGGGGGACGGCTTGAGCAGCAGGGAAGGAACCAGCCAAGCAGAAGGTCTGAAGGTAGCCACCAACCCATAAAGCTATCGGGAAGGACTGTGTGAGCACTCTTACACCCCCTGGGCTGGATAAGGGGAGTGGCCAGTCAGGTGGAGAACCCATCTAGCTCCTCAGCTGGGACTGTTTGACTTTGGAAGCTTCTGGATCACCTTTCCAAGGGACTACCTTCAGTGCAGCTGGGCAAAGAGGTTGTTTCACCTGAGGAGGTACACTGGAGAGCTGGAATGTTCTCAGAGAAGACACACATTTTTTTTCTCGTCCATAGTCTTGTACTATGCTAAGGAGATTTGTCCTCATGTTCAGTTCCTTGGACATCCTGAACACCCCTCAACCCCATCCAAGTTTAATACCCCTCTTAATAAAACTACAAAAACAAGCTCAAGGACTGTTTACTGTCTCCAGTGTGCAAGTGTGAAAGAAGATGTGTGTTGCTTGGCTGTGCAGGACTTTAGGGGGACCCAAAACTCAGCAACTCCTAAGGGGGTAGTGCTGCACATATTACAGCCAGACATCTAGCATTTTCTGAATGAGGAGTTCTATGGAAGAGCACAGAATTTCAGACCATTCTCCTATTATCTCAGTAAAAGAAACAATTTGAGGAAATGGAATTATCTATTCTATTATGTATCCTCAAGCAGAACTTGTAAGCTGTAAAGAAGTCCTCCAAAATGAATATTATCTCTACATCCTGAATACAATCAGTTAGAATATTCCAGCAACAAGCCATTCACTTGAACATTTTATGATGCCATTAAATGTATCTGAGTTTATTGCCTGGAAAACTAGATTTTGCTTGAATTGTTTGTGTTTATTTGTGGAGTTGAGGGACTTTTGTGTTTGAAACTAATATTAACCAACCTAAATGGAAGCAAATTAAATAGGCCATATAATGTGTATGCTATAATATACTACGCATTAAAGAGGCCCTGTTAACCGACATGAATGGCTGAGAATAGTCATACAAAAATGCCTCCTCAACCCATGCAATGGCCCTAGGTAACATTCAAGTGAGAATTAAAGTCCAACCAATATTTTTTGTACCTAAAAGGGAAATTGCCAAGATCCCTGTCAATTTTTTTATTTTGTTGTTGTTTTTTTTCCTGTGCCGTCTCAGGTTTCATTGAGTACAGTATCTGCTCACTTCCTGCCCCTAGAACAAACTCGTGACCAGGATAGGAAGTGAATGAAAATTTCCACAACAGAGAATAGGAAATATTGACCCAGTGGCCCCAAAACTTTCTAAACAAAGAACTAGTTCACTATCCTATAGACTTTGAGAGAGGAAGGGGCCGACTGTGGCCAATCAGAGAACATTTTAGCATCAGTGGTCCATAGTACCCCATTGTTGGTGTCAATGGGAGGAATAGTGCTCCATTGTTGGTGTCCATGGGAGGAATAGTGTTCCATTGTTGCTGTCAGTGGGAGGAATAGTGCTCCATTGTTGGTGTTAATGGGAGGAATAGTGCTCCATCGTTGGTGTCAGTGGGAGGAATAGTGCTCCATTGTTGATGTTAATGGGAGGAATAGTACTCCATTGTTCGTGTCAGTGGGAGGAATAGTGCTACAACTGTGGTTTCAGTGGGAGGAATAGTGTCCCATCATTGGTGTCAGTGGGAGGAATAGTGTCCCATCATTGGTGTCAGTGGGAGGAATAGTGTCCCATCATTGGTGTCAGTGGGAGGAATAGTGCCCCATCATTGGTGTCAGTGGGAGGAATAGTGCCCCATCATTGGTATCAGTGGGAGGAATAGTGTCCCATCATTGGTGTCAGGGGGAGGAATAGTGTCCCATCATTGGTGTCAGTGGGAGGAATGGTGCCCCATCATTGGTGTCAATGGAAGGAATAGTGTCCCATCATTGGTGTCAGTGGGAGAAATAGTGTCCCATCATTGGTGTCAGTTGAAGGAATAGTGCACCGTCATTGGTGTCAGTGGGAGGAATAGTGCCCCATCATTGGTGTCAATGGAAGGAACTGTGCTTCATCATGGTGTATCCTGGTTGCCGCCATACCTACCTGCTGCTGCACCTACGTTCCTGCATCCGCACCTGGCCTGTATCCTGGTTGCACCCATACCTACCTGCTGCTGCACCTACGTTCCTGCATCCGCACCTGGCCTGTATCTTGGTTGCCACCATACCTACCTGCTGCTGCACCTACGTTCCTGCATCCGCACCTGGCTTGTATCCTGGTTGCCGCCATACCTACCTGCTGCTGCACCTACGTTCCTGCATCCGCACCTGGCTTGTATCCTGGTTGCCGCCATACCTACCTGCTGCTGCACCTACGTTCCTGCATTCGCACCTGGCCTGCATCTGCACCTGGCCTGTATCCTGGTTGCACCCATACCTACCTGCTGCTGCACCTATGTTCCTGCATCCACACCTGGCCTGTATCCTGGCTTCCGCCATATCTACCTGCTGCTGCACCTACGTTCCTGCATCCGCACCTGGCCTGCATCCGGGTCTTCCGGGTCATCACCTGCCTACAGTCATCTCGAGACCCACCAAGCACTCGTGCCACTCCTGGCTCGGTGCCCTCTGTCCCCACTATCATGGGCTCCGAGTGGGAGTAGTAAGAGGACGCCCTCCTCTCCACGTCAGGCTCCCCAACTAGGTACGTGACAGGTCCCCAGAGAAGTAATAGAGGGAAAATCTTCCAAAGTGGATACTATTCAATAGAGAAGATGGGACTTTCAGGGTGCATGAACATGAATACCAAACATATTAAAAAGTTATATAATTTTTATTTCGTATTTTTGTAAAAAACACAAGAAAGGAAAAAATACAGAAACATAAAAACAATTTCAGTACTAAGAGTAAAACTGAGATTCAAACTTGGTTATGTAATTGTAGTTACTCCCTACATGTTTCGCCCTCACGGGCTTCTTCATGGGAGATTTTTTTGAAGAAATTTTTACCGCCGAGGCAGTCTAAAGGTGTATCAAAGGAAAATTATACAATTACCAAACAACTTTAATATATCCAATACAGAGTATTTAATCAAATTTAACTTTGGGCAATTTTACCTGTTAAATGCTTTAGATGGATATATAGGTATAACCTAACAAAGATAAGTCCACAACCATAGGAGAGGAAACAATGGACTTCAAACATCCATCTAGACATGATAGGATAGACACAGAGATCAGAAACTAATTTAATTTCAAAAAAGAAATGAAAAGGTGTTAATAAAAACTTAAGCGATTTTACCTGTTGAAAATTGCAGAGAGATATAAAAGTATATTCTGTCTAAAGGTCTAATTGGCCAAAGTGGACACTAGTTTTGGTATGAGAGACCCCAAGGAATTCCCTTAATTTGCAGGGATTTCCTCTCACTTCCTGTTTTGGGTATGGGACAGGAAATGAAGGGAAATCTCCCCAATGGTGCCATATAAACAGGTCCATAGCAGACACATAAAATTGTTCTGGTCCATAGGGAGTGTACAGATGTGAGAGCTGAACTGGTTAAAAAAACTGGGAATTCCGATGTTGCTATTTTAGCACTGGTTTTTCCTAAAGACGTAACTTGCCAACAACTGAAAAACGGCAATATCAATAATGGGTCAATATGACCTTTATAATGCTTTATTAAAAAGACACATCTAAGTGTGATGTCATCATACTTGCGAGGTGCCATTAAAAAGATAAGTAGGTACTATTTAAGCCAAATATCGGTTCATTTTCCGCAGTGGAGAAGTAAAAAGCCAACCAACCTGCAAGAATGCACAGTGGGGGTAGAGATTAAAACAGCATGCTTTTTATGCTTAAAACAAAATGCAGTTTAAACCCCCACTGTTCCAAAATTGAAGGCAGCTTCGTGTAGCGACAAAAGGCGTATTAAACTCCAGGACAAGGACAAGCTTGAACAAAATTTTGTTACCCACGTATTTGCTTGGTCCTTCTGCGCTCCTTAGTGACTCTTCTTCGACGTCCAGCTGTTGTTCCTGGTACTAAAAGAGATTGCCTGAAAACGTGATTGATTCAGCTACTGGCAGTATAGAAGCAGCAAACGGTTTGTACTGTTTAACCACGTCATGACTCGTTGGATTATCTCCCTTCATGACTGGTTTTCTGGTTTTAAAGACACAAGCCTTTCTAGTCTACTTAATCCAACTTTATAATCAGCTTCCTTCAAGTCTCCATCTCCAGACAAAACCATGACTAGGTCCACCTTACGACATTTCCAGAATCCTCTCTAGTACTTCAATGGTAGCAGCTGAATCCCTTCCAGTATTTGCAATGGCATTCCCTGAATTCCTGTCTGTATTTTTAATGGTATTGCAAAATTCCTGCCATGACCTCCAGAGTCTCTGCCAGCACTTCTAATGGCATTTCAAAGAATCCCTGTCAGTATTTCCAATAGTAGTTGCCAGGGGCGGACTGACCATTTGGAAACTCGGGCACTGCCCGAGGGCCTGGGGTCAGTAGGGGGCCCCATGAGATGCCCCTGGTACCTTTTTCATAGGCTTTTTTGAGTTTGGGCAAGGACACAGGGGCCCCATGATCCCCTATTGCCCGGGGGCCCCATGAGTTGTCAGTCCGCCCCTGGTAGTTGCAGAATCTCTGCCATGTCTTCCAGCATTCATTGAAACAACACTGGACATATCCTCTGACCATGATAATATTTAGGTTTCAGCTTTTAAAGTGACTGGTGCTGTTTCTTTAAACCAGCTACCCATGAACAAGAGATAGAATACTGAAGCCTGTTACTTGTTGTTTCTGACCCAGAGTTCCTGACTGTTCTCCCATTTTCTTCCTTCTTCATTGCTGACCTAAACTGTCTGACTACCCTTAGCTTGCTGTCTTCCAAAACCTCTACTAGAACTTAACTACTCCCTCGTTTCCAGCCTAGTTTACCGCTTACTTTGTCAGCTCAGATTTTCTGACTTCCTTCTGCCTGTCTGCCTGCTACCTTCCAAGATGCTTGCTTGATCTTGACTGCACTCCTGTCTTCTGTCTCTGCACCGGTGCCCTCCCGTACCTACAACCCTCTGGTTGGGAGCTCCCAAGGACCTTGGCCTACTGCCAGTTGCAGCAAAGAGTTCTAGGAATTATTTAAGCTTTTAGCTGTCTGACTACCCTTAGCTTGCTGTCTTCCAAAACCTCTACTAGAACTTGACTACTTCTTCATTTCCAGCCTAGTTTACCGCTTACTTTGCCGACTCAGATTTTCTGACTTCCCTCTGCCTGCTACCTTCCACGATGTCTGCTTGATCCTGACTGTACTCCGTTCTTCTGTCTCTGCACCAGTGCCCTCCCATACCTACAACCCTCTGGTTGGGAGCTCCCAAGGACCTTGGCCAACTGCCAGTTGCAGCAGAGTGCTGGGAAGTATTTAAGCTTTTAGCTGACTACCCTTAGCTTGCTGTCTTCCAAAACCTCTACTAGAACTTGACTACTCCCTCGTTTCCAGCCTAGCTTACCGCCCACTTTGCCGACTCAGATTTTTTTACTTCCTTCTGCCTGCTACCTTCCAAGATGCCTGCTCAAACCTGACTGCACTCCTGTCTCTAAATCGGTGCCCTCCCGTACCTACAACCCTCTGGTTGGGAGCTCCCAAGGACCTTGGCCTACTGACAGTTGCAGCAAAGAGTTCTGGGAAGTATTTAAGCTTTTAGCCCATCTCCACCAGAGCTCTGGAGAAGACCAACTCCTACTTAGATTCTGTGCTCTGGGAAAACCTGCATCAACTACCAGAAGGTATCATAACATTCCAGTTTACTGGGGCATATGACCACCAAGACTACCATTTTGGTCCCTGGGTGTTGAGGATGCCATCACTATATTTCCTTGTCAAGCCATGGGCCTTTAATTGCTTTTGCTGCAAAAACTCCAAAATCTTTTTTCGGGATACCTTAACACTGGTGCACATTTTGTATACTGGTCCTGGTGAAGAACTATATAAAATTAATCTTGCCTGCCTAATTTCCGCCTCCATCTCCCAGGATGCAGACTACACACATTCGTGCAACACAAAGAGCATCGCACGCCTGCCTGGTAGTTTGTTGAGGCTTGCTGAGTCAATGACCTGCAACAAGTACGCAGATAAAGACTTCTCACATTCTAGAATTGCACACTTGTTCTGGTTCAGAAAGTTATAGGTCATCAGTGCTGGCACCAATTATTTTTCTCAAAGGCAGTATAGAGATCTGGAGTCTAAAAGACACCAAATGTCTCAGTTAAAGGGACCTGTCACTGCTTACTGTTATCATAAGGGATGTTTACATTCCTTGTGATAGCAATAGAAGTGATAAAAAAAAATTAAGGGACAGTGTCAAAATATTATCAAATAAATGAAACATTTTAAACGCCCCCTCCATGCAAGGGCATACAGTACGTAGGTCATGTATGCATATGTTAATGGCGATTGCACCACACCTGAGGTATCACCACAACCGTTATAACAAGAGCAATAATTCTAGCACCAGATCTCCTGTGCAACTCTAAACCAGGGGCGGACTGACCATTTGGAAACCTGGGCACTACCAGAGGGTCCAGGGTCAGTAGGGGGCCCCATGAGATGCCCCTGGTACCTTTTTCGAAGGCTTTTTTGAGTTTGGGCAAGGACACAGGGGCCCCATGATCCCCTATTGCCCGGGGGCCCCATGAGTTGTCAGTCCACCCCTGGACTGACCCTAAGTTTTTTTTAAAATACATTTCAAATATACTGTATATCTTTAAAAATACAAATCTACATTTTTGGAATGCATTTACAAATATATGTAAAAATACATGTTAAAATGACTATGTTAAAAAAATCTGAAGAATATATTTAAGTGTTTGCACCTAAACGTTGTACTGATAGGACTCCGAAAAACATTGATTTGTGTTTGATTTTCCTGGACGTACAGTTACATACAGTACTGCAGCTCTGAGGAAAAGGGTATGACCCTCGAAACATGTTAGCACATGTATGCACAATTTAAAAGCGTGACATGTTAGGCATAACATCATCTTTTATAATTTACCAAACAATTGGGTATTATATTTTGTTTTGTGCATTATAATTGATTAAAGCGTATTTAAAAGAAAAAATGCATTTGAAAAACCACAGCCCAAATACCATGTGACAGAAAATTTTGACAACCATAATTTTATTCTCTAGGGCCTCTGCTAAAGAATATATAACTCACTTAAGCCACCAATGTGTAATGACTGCTTTGTCCTTTCTCCTCTCGCTGCTTTGTACCGCCATGGTACTGCATACCGGCTCAGGCAAAGTCTTCATTTATGATAACATTCTTATTCTAAGTAAACGTGAAGCAGTGAGTTAAATGGCTTTAGACGAGACGAGGTCTACCTTAACACATGGAAGAAAAATATATTTAAAAAATATTCTTCCCAAATATATTGCCATATATTTGAATGCTACAATTTTGGCCATATTCAATATATTTCAATAATAATAAAAAAAATATATACAAATATATATATACACACACACATATACAGTCAGGTCCATAAATATTGGGACATCGACACAATTCTAACATTTTTGGCTCAATACACCACCACAATGGATTTGAAATGAAATGAACAAGATGTGCTTTAACTGCAGACTGTCAGCTTTAATTTGAGGGTATTTACATCCAAATCAGGTGAACGGTGTAGGACTTACAACAGTTTGCATATGTGCCTCCCACTTGTTAAGGAACCAAAAGTAATGGGACAGAATAATAATCATAAATCAAACTTTCACTTTTTAATACTTGGTTGCAAATCCTTTGCAGTCAATTACAGCCTGAAGTCTGGAACGCATAGACATCACCAAACGCTGGGTTTCATCCCTGGTGATGCTCTGCCAGGCCTCTACTGCAACTGTCTTCAGTTCCTGCTTGTTCTTGGGGCATTTTCCCTTCAGTGTTGTCTTCAGCAAGTGAAATGCTCAATCGGATTCAGGTCAGGTGATGGACTTGGCCATTGCAGAACATTCCACTTCTTTGGTTGCTTTTGCAGTCTGCTTTGGGTCATTGTCCATCTGCACTGTGAAGCGTCCAATGAGTTGTGAAGCATTTGGCTGAATATGAGCAGATAATATTCCCCGAAACACTTCAGAATTCATCCGGCTGCTTTTGTCAGCAGTCACATCATCAATAAATACAAGAGAACCAGTTCCATTGGCAGCCATACATGCCCACGCCATGACACTACCACCACCATGCTTCACTGATGAGGTGGTATGCTTAGGATCATGAGCAGTTCCTTTCCTTCTCCATACTCTTCTCTTCCCATCACTCTGGTACAAGTTGATCTTGGTCTCATCTGTCCATAGGATGTTGTTCCAGAACTGTGAAGGCTTTTTTAGATGTCATTTGGCAAACTCTAATCTGGCCTTCCTGTTTTTGAGGCTCACCAATGGTTTCCATCTTGTGGTGAACCCTCTGTATTCACTCTGGTGAAGTCTTCTCTTGATTGTTGACTTTGACACACATACTCCTACCTCCAGGAGAGTGTTTTTGATCTGGCCAACTGTTGTGAAGGGTGTTTTCTTCACCAGGGAAAGAATTCTTCGGCCATTCACCACAGTTGTTTTCCGTGGTCTTCCGGGTCTTTTGGTGTTGCTGAGCTCACCGATGCCTTCCTTCTTTTTAAGAATGTTCCAAACAGTTGTTTTGGCCACGACTAATGTTTTTGCTATCTCTCTGATGGGTTTGTTTTGTTTTTTCAGCCTAATGATGGCTTGCTTCACTGATAGTGACAGCTCTTTGGATCTCATCTTGAGAGTTGACAGCAACAGATTCCAAATGCAAATAGCACACTTGAAATGAACTCTGGACCTTTTATCTGCTCATTGTAATTGGGATAATGAGGGAATAACACACACCTGGCCATGGAACAGCTGAGAAGCCAATTGTCCCATTACTTTTGGTCCCTTAACAAGTGGGAGGCACATATGCAAACTGTTGTAATTCCTATACCGTTCACCTGCTTTGGATGTTAATACCCTCAAATTAAAGCTGACAGTCTGCAGTTAAAGCACATCTTGTTCATTTCATTTCAAATCCATTGTGGTGGTGTATAGAGCCAAAAATGTTAGAATTGTGTCGATGTTCCAATATTTATGGACCTGACTGTATATATATACACACATACACACACACGCACTGTAAGTTGTAATGCGTTATTACAAAATATATGAAAAATATTTTTAAAAATACATTTAAAATATACTGTATGTCTTTAAAAATACATAAAAATATGTTAAAATGACTTTATGTTAAAAAAAATCTGAAGAATATATTTAAAAGTGTTTGCACCTAAACGTTGTACTGATAGGACTCCAAAAAACATTGATTTGTGTTTGATTTTCCTGGACATACAGTACTGTAGCTCTGAGGAAAAGGGTATGACCCTCGAAACATGTTAGCTGCACCCTGTCCGATGGAGAGGTGTCTGGTGGTGTCTTGCCTATTGTAAAAACACAAATCTACATTTTAGGAATGCATTTACAAATATATGTAAAAATATATGTTAAAATGACTTTTTTATATGTTAAAAAAATCTGAAGAATATATTTAAAAAATATATTTTTTAAAAAATATATATTTCTTAAATATATTCTTCAGATTTTTTTTAACATATAAAAAAGTCACATTAACATATTTGTAAATGCATTACAAAAATTTAGATTTGTATTTTTAACCACTAGCCTAGAGGGCACTTATACCCCCTTCCTGCCCAGGCCAATTTCCAGCGCTGTTGCACTTTGAATGACAATTGCGCTGTCATGCAACACTGTGCCCATATAAAATCTTTATCATTTTTTTGTGACACATAGAGCTTTATTTTGGTGGTATTTAATCACCTCTGGGGGATTTTTATTTTTTCTTAAACAAACCAAAAAACACTGAAAATTTGGGAAAATAAAAATGTTTTTTCTTAGTTTTTGTTGTAAAATTTTGTAAATAAGTAATTTTTCTCCTTCACTGATGTGCGCTAATGAGGCTGCAGTGATGGGCACTGATAGGCTGCACTAATGGACACTGATGAGGAGGCACTGATGGGCATTGACAGGCATCACTGATGGGCACTGATGGGTGACACTGAAAGGCAGCTCAGATGGGCACTGGCAGGTGGCATGGATGAGCACTGAGAGCTGGCACTGATGAGCACTGACACAAGGCACTGATGGACAATGACAGGTGGTGCTGCAGATCATCAGGGCACACTGATCATCAGTGCTCTGATGATCTGTGTACATGTCCCCTCCTCTGTCAGCGTGACAGTTCGTGGGGAGAGAAATGCCAATAACCGGCATTTCCCTGTTTACATGTGATCAGCTGTGATTGGACATAGCTGATCACATGACCGAGCTGACATCTTCGGCTCTTTCTGTGGATCGGTGATCCGCTGTGTCCGAGGGACACAGCGCACCACCGATCGCTCCGGGAGCCACGCATGTGCGGTTAGAATGGGAGGACGTCATATGACCTGCTCCCAGAACGAGAGAACCACCTTGCGTCCGTCATTTTACTCTATGGCGGGCGGGAGGCGGTTAAAAACATACAGTATATTTGAAATGTATATTTAAAAAGTATTTTTCATATATTTTGTAATAAAAATCTATTTCAACATGCAATATATATATTGAAATATATGGAATATGGCCACAATTATAGTATTTCAAATATATGGCAATCTATTTGGGAAGAATATTTAAACAAATATATTTTTCTTCCATATGGGATGGTCCATCCGGTCTTAGGACTGACCCAGGGGCGGACTGACCATTTGGAAACTCAGGCACTGCCCGAGGGCCCGGGGTCAGTAGGGGGCCCCATGAGATGTCCCTGGTACCTTTTTCATAGGCTTTTTTGAGTTTGGGCAAGGACACAGGGGCCCCATGATCCCCTATTGCCCGGGGGTCCCATGAGTTGTCAGTCCACCCCTGGACTGACCCTACGTTTTTTTTAAAAATACATTTCAAATATACTGTATGTCTTTAAAAATACAAATCTACATTTTTGGAATGCATTTACAAATATATGTAAAAATACATGTTAAAATGACTTTTTTATGTTAAAAAAAATCTGAAGAATATATTTAAAAGTGTTTGCACCTAAACGTTGTACTGATAGGACTCTGAAAAACACTGATTTGTGTTTGATTTTCCTGGACGTACAGTTGCATACGGTACTGTAGCTCTGAGGAAAAGGGTATGACCCTCGAAACATGTTAGCTGCACCCTGTCCGATGGATGGGGTCTGGTGGTGTCTTGCCTATTGTAATGCCCGAGTCTATTCTTCCATTTTGAGTACAATGGATTTTCCTTTCATTTAAAAAAGTTTTACAGTAATGCAATAGGCTGGTGCGCCTTCTTATGTTTTAGCTTTGGTTCCCCTGAATTGAAGAGGGCAGCAAAGCTACAGTGCATAGATTGGTGGCTCTGGTTGGTGGAAACCTACAGTGGTCCATTTTAGTTGTTCAAGGTGGAAGATTGTCCATTTGGGCTCCATGAAGATTGGACAGCCAGGAAGAGTGTCTTACCTGTAGAGCGGACTTTGTGTACATTTTATACAGTAACTGGATGTTTGAAGTGATTAGATTCTCTCCCCTTCATGTTGTAAACCCAGGCTCTTTTCATTCCCCCACCTTAGTAAATCAGACACGCTTCTTAGATGTTTCCCGCTTTCTACAGCAATTAGGTGCATAAAGAACAACTCTGACAGTGTTTATAAAATATACATTTTTATTCTGCTTCAATGTTCAATTTTCACTATATAAGATGAGATGCTCGTAGGATGTGTACCCTTAGGGCACTTATCAAAGCTCTTTATTGATATATTGTCAAGTCAGCCATTTAAAAATGGGTACACATATTGTACCTCTGGTTTCACATGCCTGTCACACTAGGTGCACAAGACTTTCTTTAATAACACCCCACAAGTTTCCAGAATGTTTTCCAGATGATCAAGTGGCATTAATATCTAGACTGAATGGGAGCGTGGGAGTGGACATTCCTTTAACCTCTTCCCATTTGGCCCAGAAGGGAGCGCTGCCGATGCGGGTGGACGTTTCTAAACGCCCCCCACCCCCGCATCCATTGCCTGGGAGCGCACGAATGGTGCCCGCTGTGGCCAATCAGTGATCACATGAACAGTAATAAACAAGATGTGCAATAGAAATCGGTATCCAAAATTAAATCTATAATAACCTGTGATATAATAAACACCTTATGTATTGACACTTAAAATTCCCATTTCACCCTTGAAAGTCCAAAATTGCAAATAATGAACCTTTTTTGTGTCAGTGAAAATATTTTAAAAATTCTAAAAAATTATTCAAAACATAAACTTTTTTCTTATGGAGGTATACGGTGTTCTTAGAGATACATGGTGATTATGAATCAGAACTTGGATGAATAATTTTTGAAATATTTTCACTGACACTAAAAAGGTTTATGATTTGCAATAAATGTCACTTCCTGACATCATTACTTACTACTTGTGAAATCTGTGAATGATCACAGAGATCACATGGTACAAGGCTATTCACAACAGCCTTGTACCATGTGATAAGTTGTGACCAATCACAGCTCACACAGTATTTCTCAATGGCTGCAAGAATGCAGACAGAGAGAAAGAGAAATGATTGCTTTTACAGCCTTTATGGGTGTAAAAGCAATCAGTGCAAAAAAAAGAAAAAAAAAAGTCTTCATCACCCCCCCACAAGTAGTACAGTGTCACTATGGTGACACTGTACTGCTAGGGTGACAGTATGTTTTAAGAAAAACCCCAAAAAAACAAATAATATAAAAAAAAATAAAATAAAAATGTAAAAAAATTTTTGTGGTTGCAGAAAAGAAAATCGCATTGTCTATGGCCTACCTAAGTTCGGTGAGATTAGCAGAGGCAGCAGTGTCCAAGACCCACACTGCAAAAATACAGTTTTGAGGTCGCCCAAGCACACTCATATACAAAGAAGTGCACTGCTATTTTTTTTTTGTTGAAATTCGAGACAAAAAAAGTAAAATTTTCCGAGTAATGATCAATCACAATTACCCTCTTGCCGGCAGCATACTGCACATATGCGGCAGCAAGAAAAGTAGGTCACAGCGGTCACATGATCTTGTAGAGAAGCCATGCCACCTCCTGGCATTAAAGCCCAATTAAAGGGTGACTGGGAGCCGTTGTGAAGGAGTTATCGCGTCTAAATATTCCCTATAACATAGCAAATCATCACTTTTTTTGTGTTCAAGTCTTCCTTTAAGTTACACATATAACCATTGGGGACTAAGGACATAGAAGAATTGCTTAACCACTTCCCGTCCAGCCGCTGTATATAAACGTCCAGACGGTGGCAGTGCAGGGGCGGGTTGCCGTTCATCAATGGCGCCCACCATTTTGGACTGGGAGTGCGCGGCACCGCAATCCGGACATAGCGGAACAGCAATCGCTGTACGGGACCTCTGTGTGAGGTCCCAATCATATGATCACTCCAAAGACATGCTGGTAGGTGAATTGGCTCCTGTCTAAATTGTCCCTAGTATGTGTATGTATGAATGTGAGTTAGGGACCTTAGATTGTACGCCCCTTGAGGGTTAGGGACTGATGTGAATGTACAATATATATGTAAAGCGCTGTATAAATTGACGGCGCTATATAAGTACCTGAAATAAATGATAATAAATCACTGATTGGCCAATCAGTGATCACATGAATAAGTGTAAGCAAGATGTCACTTCCTGGCATCATTGCTTACTACGTGTGAAATCTGTGAATGATCACAGAGGTCACATGATACAAGGCTATTCACAACAGCCTTGTACCATGTGACAAGCTGTGACCAATCACAGCTCACACAGTATTTCTCAATGGCTGCAGAAATGCAGCCAAATAGAAAGAGAAATGATTGCTTTTAGAGCCTTTATGGGTGTAAAAGCAATCAGTGTAAAAAAATAAATAAATCTTCATCACCCCTCACAAGTAGTATGGTGACACTACTGCTAGGGTGACAGTATCTTAAAAACAAAACAAAACATAATTAATATAAAAAAAAAAAATAAAAATTTAAAAATACATTTTTGGAAAATTATAATTTTTGGTTATAAACTAATTTGGGTTATTTTTTTGTTACTAAAAAGATAACTGAATAAATTTTGGCCAAGATTTATGAAGAAAGATTATTTGTTTGCAAAATTTTATAATACACTTTTTTTCAAACTTTTTGGACTTTTTCATTTATATAGCAAAAAAAAATCCCAGTGGTGAAAAAATACCACCAAAATAAAGTTTTATCTGTCTCAAAAAAAAAAATGCAAAAAAATTCATATGGGTACAGTGTTGCATGATCGCGCAATTGTCATTCAAAGTGTGACAACGCTGAAAGCTGAAAATTAGCGTGGACAGGAAGGGGGTAAAAGTGTCCGGACTGGAAGCGGTAAACCTCCTGCCGCCCATGTAAGGGCTCGTTCACACTTGGATGTTTTACCAACGCTTGCCAAACGCCCCTATAGCATTTGGCAAGCGTTGGTCCGGCGTTTACGGAGCGTTTTTTAATGCTCGGCAAACATCGCATGCGCGGTTTAGCGGCGGTTGCTAGGCGTTTGCCGAGCATTAATAACTCCCCACAAACGCCTATAATGCAGTTTGAGTGGTGTTACCGCTCCACAAACGCTCCGCAACTGTGTCGCAACCGCACCGCAAACGCCTGCCGGGCGTTTGCAGAGCGGCACCATAGACGAGAATAGGAGGCTTCAAAGCCTCCTGACTCGACCAGAGGCGTCCGTTTTGCCGCGACGCAAACGCTACCGTTAGAACAGCACCATGTGCTATAATGTGCAGAATTGGCAGAGGCGTTTGGGAAGCGGTAAAAACACTTCCCAAACGCCTCTCTGCCGCCTGCACACAACGCTAGTGTGAACGTAGCCTAAGGAATACGGTGGGCTTTAATATCCAAAAGTCACAAATATGCATCTATGAGCGACAGAGGTTTCTGTGCTGAGGGTGCGCACTGCACCCAGCACAGAAACCAAGCTCTCGGTCTCTACTAATGATTGGCTCCTGATCATGTGACCACTGACAGCCAACTACAATGGTCATTTAATTAGGCAGACCTTACAGCCCCCTGGGTATAATAGCCCAGTTAAAGGAATGCCAAGATGGGTGGGTAGGATTTAGAGCAACTTTATGGCTAATTTTACAACAAAACAAATACAACCAATTAATGCTTTCCTATCCCACTGCCTGCACCACAATCCACTGGGTATTGGGAGAAGATTGCTGAAAGATCTTTTGTATTCAACATTTCCAGGAGTTCATTGTGCAGGTGTCCCCATTGTGCTCTGTGGTTTTCTCTGCTGGCCAATACATCAAAACAGGACACAGGCCAATGGAAGAAACCACAATGGCTGGTGGAAGGAACCACAATGGCCGGTGGAAGGAACCACAATGGCCGGTGGAAGGAACCACAATGCACAGTGAGGAACCAGGAATCCAACACACCTAGAAGATCGACTACATGCTCATGGCATAAAAAGCCATTTGTTGCATTTGTATAGAAGATACCCTTAGTAAATATTTGCTAGTGATTTTAGTTGCATGACTGAGCTACTAATTATTACGACCGTGCTCCTGCACTTAGGTGTATCCATTGTGCCCAACAGGAAATGGTTATTTGATTAAGTAGCCAAGAAAGGTGTCAATACATTTTCTTTGCAACGGAACGCAAAGTAGTATAGATTATCTCTAGGTTCAAGGCAATGTATATATGTGTATCCAGTTTAAATGGCTTCTTAGCAAACTTACCATGAACCTCAGGGACAGACATCCACATAATATTCCTTATACATTTTTCATTTTCACCTAAAATTCTCTAAGTATAACAGCTTATCATTCCATCATTACATGCATTAAACATCATTAAAAAGGAAGCAGTAGTTTCTTAGTCATTGCTGTATTTTTCACAATATTCTTTGGTTTATAGAAAGGTTTATTTGACATGTCCATGGAACAAGGTTCCTTTCGATGAAGCGAAATGACAAAGATAAGATGAATGGGATAACATAGGTGAAGATTAATCTAGGCTTAATGACTAGAGACTAGCCTCAAGAACATTGAAGGGTCAGTTTAAAACAGGTCATTTGGTAGGTTGATGGGCTAATCTAGGCCTAATCACTAGAGACCAGCCTTAAGAACATTAAAGGGTCAGGCTAAAACAGGTCATAGTTCAGGATGATGGGCTAAATCACCTACTGCTCTCTTATCTCGTTATTGACTCCAGGGGTGAGTTTGTACTGTCCAAGGTACAAGACCTACAACCCAACAAAGAGTTTCACACCAAGTGCATTCTTCTTAACCAAAAAAGGAAAAATCAACAAGTGAAGTGAGACCCTTGGAGGTAGGCATGACAGTTGGGTGGATCTGTGAATTAAGCTGTGGAGGCCACTAGAAATATCAAAATGGAGTTGGTCATCAATGAACTTGCACTTACCCCATACCCACAATACAAGCCACCATCTTGTAGACTGAACTTGCTAAGTCACGGAGGGCCAATATGTTGCCTGAACATGAGCCCCTGAGCAATACTTCTTGCTTCAGTGATGTCACCAGGTTCTAAATAATCCATAAGCTATAGAGACCCAATCATGGATTCAGGCATAAAAAGAGGTTGCTTGAATGGCTGAGAAGAACCTTATCATGATGATCCTTATAATAAAATATAAAAGTTTTCATCAGGGGTGTCGATTAGCTCAACTAGGTCCAGATACGGAGATGGTGTAGCATGTAAGTTCTTCTTGTGAATGTGCAGGTGTCTTTTTGGTGCTCCAGCTTCCTCCGACAGTTTATTGGCTTCCTTGGAAAATTAGCCCTAAGACTCCGTATGAGTTGGGACATTAAACTGAATTAGGACGTTAGAGTTCCTCTGGGGCACAGGACTTATGAACAGTTCTATATGTTTTCTTAAATGCTTTGTAATAAATTAATGCTCTTGAAAAACAGGACAATACATTATCACATAGCAGCCTCCAAACCGGTTCCTTTGCATGCAGTGATTTTCAGAATCCTGAAAGACCCCAGAGGAACCAGAGCACCTCAGGGGAGTGCCAACTTGGCTGAACCAATGAATACATCCGCTTCGGCGGTGGAAGTTAGATCAATGGTTAGCAGATATACTGTAGCAGTGATTCCCATGGGAATCCCAACATATTTGTTTTTCAGTAACAAAAAAACAGTGTTCAGACCTAAAAGCTACTTAATCTAGATTTCACTTATACAATCTTCTTATTGGCAGCTTAAAATAAACAATGATTTTTTTTATGTAACAATCATTCTATCAAGACTTTCATTTCTATCTCACACTTTATAATTTATAGGATTTACACTGAGGGCATCTGTTTAATAACGCATGCCCTCTGTCATCATTACTGGGTAGGGATAAACAGCAAAAGTGACAAAAAACATACAAATACTTCCCATGATCCATATACATTGTGAAAAACTAAAAACAAAAAAAAATATTTTAATGCAGAAATAAAAAAAATCACAAATCTATGTGCTGAAAGGAACAACACAGATGAAGTATTAGCATTGAAATTACCTTGATGAATCACACTGCGTGACATTGACATAAGGTAAATTCCATGAGATCAGTTATCATGGTATAGATCCTTCTGTAAACAAGATTACACTAAATTGCTAATGATTTTACCCCCTCAGCAGAATGGTGCTCACCAAAGCATAGAAGAAATGTAATAGCACCATCTGGAAGGCCAGGCAAGTAATTTCAGCTCATCATGATAACAATGCTGTAGCCCAGTACTTCCAAAATGAACTTTCAGGTTAAGTTCGCTAAATACCTTCTAGGTGCGTCAAAACAAAAAGTGCTTCCATCATGACAGTTTTCTTTTCTTTAGACATTGACTTAAGGTACGGAGTATAAAATCCTATCCTCGGCCAGCATGCTGCAGTGAAAGTTCCTTGTTCTCTGAGTGGAAGCAGTGGTCTTCTTTGTAGAGGTCCGACATGCTCCATACGGAGTCAGATCTATATCTCTGCCATCAGTAAATCTCAATCTCTCAGCCAATTGGAAAGTTCCAGCTCTAACTCAGCAGGTGGCAGATGGACCACTGTAGTGACACCACTGCTTCTACAAAGAAAGCAATAGTCTTGGTCTTCAGTAAGTGGAGATAGGCTTCTCTCTGCCTTTAAAAAAGGAGTTAGCTCCCTCAAGGCAAATTTGCCCTTCATTTATCCACTGATATATATGCTCCAACTTGGAGACTCTCAAAAATATATAGTTAGGACTGCAGTATACAGAGGAGCCTTGACGTGGGCACTGTGGCTTCCACATATATTTGCAAATGTGAGCTGCAAAACCCTCTGTTCATAACGTGAATTGTTAGATAGGGTCAAGCTGGTCTGCTTGCAGGCTAGTTGGTAAGTGTGCTGGGAAATGTTTGCTTGTGATGCAGGAGAGACTTACCACCCTAGGTTTCACCTGGAACATGTTTAAGGAATTTAAACTGAAAGTTCAAATGGGCTTTAAAGAGCTTCCAACTTTTGTACAGGAAATAGATTTTGTTCCCCATGCCCTATCACTTGCTCTCCACCCCTCCCATTCCTAACTGCAAAGGGTGCCCCTTGAACCTTCGCAACCAGCAGCGATCACTGCAGGTAATTGCTGGCAAAGTGAACAGCCACAATTAGCTACATCCACCAACAACCTTCCATTGAAGTGTATTGGCTTGTAGGCTGCAGCTAGCCGCTCACACCTGTCAAAAACAGCAGAAATCAGTAGATTCTTACCACTGCGGGGCAAAACGCCCATGCAAGTGTAGCATTGGGTTGACCCTTTGTGGTTGATTGACTAAAGGAAATAGGCTGGTAACTTGCAAGGGATTTTTCAATTTGCATGGGAATTTTTTTCTTAGCCTTGTTAATGAGGTTTCCATCATCCAAACTTACAAGAAAAAAAAATTTTCCTTGCATAATTGGGTATTCTTTATAAAGTGAACAGCCTTTTTGTTTTTAGTAAATTAACCCAATGACTCCAGTGCTTTCACTGACCTAGAGTAGTATGTAGTTCTGACTTCACTGTGACCTTCTAATCCATATTCTTGTTCCAGACCAGTGTCTTAAAAACATTTTCAGAAGGAAGGCAGCAAAGCAGTCTCCGTATTTCTTTCAGTACAGGTTTCCTTCGAGTCCTCATGGACTGCAACACCACTATATACACTTGGTATAAAGATGTTGTTTGGGTGTGGTGGTAGCACTGCTCTTCTCCAAAGAATGTCCAAAACACGAATGGATTCCTGATAAGGTCTTGCGCCTTTACAGTACAATAAAATATTGTGAGGAACAACCATTTCCAAGGTTGGGCTGGAAAGTCAAAAGGAGGAATATCACGGGAGCGATTCACTTTATACCAGATGGGCTTTCAGAATTTTTAATCAGCTTGTCATTTCTTTATATAATGGGAGTTAAAAAATTGATGGCAATAAACACGTTTACCTTTTAAAAGGATATAGAAAAAAAATTCACATTACGGGACTTCTTAAAACCTAGAAGCCTAAGCTACAAAAAACCCACCAACAAACTTACATAAATGCCTCAATACAGATTAAAAATAAATACACCAACTTGTATTTACACTTAAATAATATAGAAAAACATGGAGTAAACCAATAATTCAAGTATCATGGACATTTTTTAAATACCATGTGGACTCTCCAGTTGGTTGAATAAAAATGGCTATTTGTAAGAACAAACTTTAAATAGTTACAAAGAAGACACTAAAAATGAAAACAGTCAACAATGATTCTGCTAAGTTCATAGTATCACAGTTAATGGACTGGAAGAAACCAATTACTGGTCTACATCTAAAGAACAATGAAATGAATAGCAATGGTTTCATGAATGCACTTTGAGCTGTAATGGGTGTTCAGCTATAAAGAGCTGGTTATTAGGTGGTCATGAACAGTAAGTGTGGAGGGATAGGGTCCATACCTAGAAGTCCTACTTTTGTTATTATTCCACAAGTAGCTGTTAAAATCTTGAGAAAGCCAAATAAAAATGTTTTTTCTTACATTTTTTTCCATAACAGCATTATTGTTATCTTGTGTCGCCAACTTAGAAGCAAATAGTGCTTAATAGTTAACTTTTTAACTTTACTGGCCTCCAGTTACAAAAATTGCAGCTCACATCAACCGTCAAAATGTTCTTCATGCAAAGTGCTAGACATAAAAGACTACCGATCCAAGCCTAGCTGAGAAAGAAGGCCAAAGGTATGTGTTCATTTTACTGGCTGCTACTTTCTCTTTGCCTGAGCAGAACAGAAGACAGAGGCTAAAAAGGGAGATTTAAGATGGTCATGCACCAGTAAAATTTTGTTTGAACATTCATATGGAAATTCTGAAAAAATGTTCCTCAAAGCAAATCGGTCTTGCCATCACTGAGTAAACTACTTTTGTTTGAAAGCACTTCAAACTTTGCCCAGATATTCTATTAACCTCTTCACACCGAGCACACGCAAATGTGCGGCCTATCGGCGTCTGGGCCTTGACATTTGTCCAGCACATATGTCCGGTACTCACGGAAAAGTCCCAATCTCCTATTGTGATCGGGACCTTTGATGGCGTGTCACGGCGGTAACATGACCCTAAAACCCTGCCCGCCTCCCAGCTTCTGAAACCCTTAAAGGGCTAGGAGGCGCCAGCGCCAAGAGGTTGAAATTTCAGACATAGTAAACAGGTTTCTTTTGCGCAGAGAGCATTATAATATATATATATATATATATTATAATTCATGCATTATATTATAGATGATCCATTGTTAGAATTTTGTTCAACTGAGAAACATTCTTCATCCTGTTCCTTCAAATTTTCATATCACAATGGTTGAATTGGCCCCACCAGGCATTAGAAAATAAATAAACAGTCCAAAGGATCAAAATTTTCTACTGAAATTCTACTGGTGCATGACCATCTTTAGCCAGTATCCCACTAATTTCTCATGACTAATACACGAAGCTGGCCAGAAAAAAAGAAAACCACTGACTATCGAGTACTGCACATGCAGTATTTCCAAGGGTTCTCGGGGAACAAATAAAACACACACAATCCCTTCACCTCGGCGTGCTTGTTTTCAGCTGGTAAGCAAATTGCTGCCCAAGGCTTCCCATAAGATGGTATGGTACACTTATGGATCCTTGAGTCATACCGCGTACTGTATGATAGATCATTCCAAAAACATAACTTTCTCTACTGAAAAAAAAATCATATTAAAAAAATACCACTGATGGTGGCAGATAAAAAGATGTTTCTACCCTGTAGGTCAGGGCTTGAAAAAGCTGCTCGCCTGCTCGCAAATGCGAGGAGAAATTCTTTAATGGTGAGCACAGATGATGGAACGGCTGCGCTCCAAGCCTCATTGTGAAGCCGAGTTCCGGTTTCCAACTTCTGGCTTCATCGGCACCGCCGCTGAATCAGCAAAATCAGCAATTAATGCTTTCCTATCCTGCTGCCTGCGCCACAATCCACTGGGTAACGGGAGAAACTTGCTGAAAGATCTTTTGTATTCAACACTTCCAGGAGTCCATTGTGCAGATGTCCCCATTGTGCTCCGTGGTTCTCTCTGCTGGCCAATACATCAAAACAGGACACAGGCCGGTGGAAGGAACCACAATGCACAGTGAGGAATCAGGCATCCAACACACCTAGAAGATCTACTACATGCTAACTCATGGCATAAGAAGCCATTTGTTGCATTTGTATAGAAAAGATACCCTTAGTGAATATTTGCTAGTGATTTTAGTTGCATGACTGAGCTACTAATTATTACCACCGTGCTCCTGCACTTAGGTGTATCCATTGTGCCCAACAGGAAATGGTTATTTTATTAAGTAGCCAAGAAAGGTGTCAATTATACATTTTCTGAGCTGAGATTAGAAGCAGTCTCTTAAAGGGAGTGCTGCTAATCTCATTTTGTTACCTGTATAAAAAACACCTGTCTACAGAGGCAATCAATCAAATTCCAAACTCTCCACCATGGCAAAGACCAAAGAGCTGCCCAAGGTGTTACAATACACCTACCATTCGATTTTTAGACTGATCATTTCTTTGTGAGTAAACAAACATTCAAAATCATCAGGGGATCAAATACTTATTTCCTTCACTGTATGCACAGCTGCATAAGATTCTTCACTCTCTAGTTTTAGTAAACCTCCTCCATAGTCTTTTATATCTAGCATTCTTTGAAAATAAAAATAGATTTGATAATACCACAGCATTGAAATTCTCCTACCAAAAAAAAAAAAAAAAAAAAATCACTGTGTTTTATAATTCATAATGTTTTGGTTGACTTCAGTATTTGTGCTAAACTAACCAAGAAAAAACCCTTTCAAGTACGTAAGTGGGTCACTGGGAGTTACAATCTAGAATGAATACTGATATCCCAGCAGGTAAAATATTTATGTCACTTACATTAAACGGTATCAGCTCGATACAGATCAACAAGATGACAGCAGACAGTCAACAACAATCATGGAGCTTGAGGTCATGGAAGACTGAAACAACTGAAAACAATTAGCCGTATCCTGGTTGTCACAACATTTGAATCTCCTTTTTATGCTGCTAGCCATACAAAAATTCTCATCAGTACATCCAAAGACTTGACGAATGTCGCTCCAAAAAGGTTTGCTTTTTGAGTGAATGAACTTTCTAGAACGAAAACCACATTTACTGTTAGAAGTTCGTTCGGGGAAAAAAAAAATTTATCCAGCTCCTTTGAATTTTCTCATCATTGCAGTCGAAAACACACATCGATTTGACCCACTAATGATTGGAAAACATGAGAACGAATGAAAATGAAAATCCCCCCCGATAGTAGTACCAGAGAATTTAAATGGTTAAAGAGATCTATATATAGGACTAGATCAGTGGTTCTCAACCTTCCTAATGCCGCGACCCTTTAATACAGTTCCTCATGTTGTGGTGACCCCCAACCATAAAATTATTTTCGTTGCTACTTCATAACTGTAATTTTGCAGTGGGAGGAATAGTGCCACATCACTGATGTCAGTGGGAGGAATAGTGTCCCATCATTGGTATCAGTGGGAGGAATAGTGCCACATCACTGATGTCAGTGGGAGGAATAGTGTCCCATCATTGGTATCAGTGGGAGGAATAGTGCCCCATCATTGGTATCAGTGGGAGGAATAGTGCCCCATCATTGGTATCAGTGGGAGGAATAGTGCCCCATCATTGGTGTCAGTGGGAAGAATAGTGCCCCATCATTGGTATCAGTGGGAGGAATAGTGCCACATCACTGATGTCAGTGGGAGGAATAGTGTCCCATCATTGGTATCAGTGGGAGGAATAGTGCCCCAGCATTGGTATCAGTGGAAGGAATAGTGTCCCATCATTGGTATCAGTGGAAGGAATAGTGCCCCAGCATTGGTATCAGTGGAAGGAATAGTGCCCCATCATCGGTATCAGTGGGAGGAATAGTGCCCCATCATTGGTATCAGTGGGAGGAGTAGTGCCCCATCATTGGTGTTAGTGTGGGAGGAATAGTGCCCCATCATTGGTGTCAGTGGGGGGGGGGGGGGGGAATAGTGCCCCATCATTGGTATTAGTGACACCAATGATGGGGCACTATTCCTCCTACTGACACCAACACCAATGATACTTACCTTGCTGACTCCTGCTTCAGCCTGGGCTTGCTCCCTCCCTCTCCCATCTACAGCCAGCATACCTGGCTGCAGCAGCACCATCTGCACGCTACAGACACTTACCTGTCAGCTGTCTTCCTTCTCCGGCCGCTCCCTTGCTCGATCTTCTTTGATCTTCGCGCTGCTGCACGGCTCCTCCTCCTCGACGGTGATTGGCCACCTGTGTGCCTCTCCTGAGCTACAGCTCCGGCGGCCAATCACTGGCGAGGAGGCGGAGCTGTTGAGTGATCCCGGGGATGTGGCCAGATGACAGGGGCGGCATGTCATCCCGCGCACACATCGCGGTCCAGGGAAATGTGGACGTATCTGCATGTGGGCAGACCCGCCTGGAGACTGATAGCGGAGCGCTGTCTCGGTTCCAAAGACCATTGGAAATATGTGTTTTCCGATGGTCTTAGGAGACCCCTGTGAAAGGGTTGTTCGACCCCCAAAGGGGTCGCGACCCACAGGTTGAGAAGCGCTGGACTAGATTAATAGGAGGGGAAAGAGAGGATAAGAGGAGATTGGACAGGGGTGTGTTGGGGTGGGTATGGGGATAAAGTTTATATGTATGATGTAAAAAGATTTATGATGGTTTTGTAATGTATTTTTTTCTTAAAAGAAAATTTAATAAAAGATATAATGGAAAAAAAAATGAAAATTTTCAAACAAATTTTTACTAGTGTATTGCCAGCTTTATTCCCAGGCATTGTGTGTCCTCTTGCCTAGGCCACCTGTATCAGGCTCATGTCACTCAAGATACCTACAAACAGCTCTGTATACATTATCCAGCCTAAACCTAATGGAAAATCGTTCTACAAATTTGCTTTGACAGCAATAGGTATCAGCCAAGTAGATCCATACTGACCTATCAATTATTCCCCAAGCAAATTCAAGCTGGCAATACACTTAAGTTTTGTCCAGTTCTTAATGAACCGGCTAGTTGGTCCAATCAAGCCCCTCCTGTCCGATCCTTGATTTGAAAAACTGAAGGAGTCGGATGGAAAACTGTCTGCCGAATGCAATAGCCACAGTGGGAGATTTGTCCATTCACACTATTTCATTCAGCAAAAGTGGTTTTCATTCTGGAAAAGTCCATTCTCTCCAAAATTGACACAGGTTAGAGATACTGGAAGAGATGGTAAGAGACTGCAGACATGTTGCAGGAGTTCACATTCAAGGAATTAGGCACGCTGATTGGGTACCTATATGTCTCAAGTCCGGTGGCCCAGGCAGAGAGTGCAGGCAGGGGGAGAGCCTGTCCCAGCTCAAACCTGCAGCTTAAAGAAAAGAATTAACCTCAAACGCTGTAAGAACCCAAAAGTCAGTGTAGTGAAAGCAGCCTCAGCCTGGCTCCATCCAGGCCACGTCCCCCAATGCTTTTTACCGAGCCCATGTGGAGAAGACGAAACACGTAGGAGACATAGCTTGGATGGAGCTGGGCTGAGGATGCTTTCTCTACACTGACTTTTGGGTTCTTATGGCATCCAGCACTTGGGTTATGTTCTTTATGTTGAAGGAGTTGATGAAGACTGGGGACACATTACATGAAACTGCTAGAGATCACTGCCCCTGAACAAATCAGTGCTTTAAAAAGGACAGGCTCACCTTTCGTAACACGTTACACTCATATTCAGGGTGTAACAGGTTATGAACGGAGCGGCCCCCGCTCCTCCCCGCTGTGACAGCTAGTGTGGGATCTTCTCCTTTCCGCTAGCTCCGCCTGCCCATCCACTTCATTCATTCACACAGTTCTGTGAATGAATGAACTACAAGTTCCGAGAGCCTTTGCGGCTGTCAGCTTGTAGTTCACTGAATCTCTCTGGCAGTATATCTACTTATACTTGTACATCCCATACTGACAGGTCTGCAGGAGACCTGCATGGCACCAGCGATCTACTGATCACTGATGCAATGCTTTAGAGGCTCCAGAAACAAAAAATAATTAACTTATCCTTTAACACTGGTGCTCCCTATAGCTTCACTGGAAAAACATAAAAAAGGAAGGATATCACAAAAAAAAGTAGATAATGTGAAAAATAAATAAACCAACCATTTAAATACTATTAACCAGTTTCCTTCACTGGAAAAAGCATCTGGATAATGAAAACACAGACTAAAGTCTGCTGGGTCCCCAATCACCAATGGGCCACATGCGGCCTGTGGGCTGCAGGTTGGGCACCAGGGACATAAAAGCTAATAATTCTGCAGTCACAACATAAGAAGTAGGGAGGAGGGCTAATTACTCTCCTGAGATAACACAGAAATTCACACAAGAGCTGAACATCTGATACAAATGTTCTTGCACTTACTGAACAGATACACCAAAAAGCTTTCAGTGTGCTATAGTTAAGAGACCAAAAGGGAGCAAACAGGAAAAGTTAATTGTTATGGTATATATATACTAAGTTTTTTATTTTTAGAGGTTTAAGTTGGTGGGCAGCAGAATGGCTAAATGTATGCATGCATCATACATACTGGGGGGGGGGGGTACAACTGGGGGAATCAATGGTGGAGAAGGATCTGGGGGTTCTGGTAGATCACAAGCTTAATAATGGCAGCAATGCCAAGCTGCGGCTTCTAAAGTGAGCAAAATTCTCTCTTGTATTAATAGAGGTATAGACTCCAGAGAGAGACATAATTTCCCCCAGTACAAATCATTAGTAAGACCTCATCTGGAATATGCAGTTCAGTTTTGGGCACCAATTCACAAAAAGAACATTGGGGAACTGGAGAAAGTACAGAGAAGGGCAACCAAACTGATAAGAGGCATGGAGGAGCTCAGCTATGAGGAATGATTAGAGGAACTGAATTTCTACTCTCTTGAGAAGAGGAGATTAAGGGGGGAAATGATCACCATGTATAATACATAAGGGGGGATATGATCTCCATGTATAATACATAAGGGGGATATGATCTCCATGTATAATACATAAGGGAGGATATGATCTCCATGTATAATACATAAGGGGGGATATGATCTCCATGTATAATACATAAGGGGGGATATGATCTCCATGTATAATACATAAGGGGGGATATGATCTCCATGTATAATACATAAGGGGGGATATGATCACCATGTATAATACATAAGGGGGGATATGATCACCATGTATAATACTTAAGGGGGGTATGATCTCCAGATATAATACATAAGGGGGATAAGATCTCCATGTATAATACATAAGGGGGATATGATCACCATATATAATACATAAGGGGGGATATGATCACCATATATAATACATAAGGGGGGATATGATCTCCATGTATAATACATAAGGGGGGATATGATCACCATGTATAATACATAAGGGGGATATGATCTCCATGTGTAATACATAAGGGGGGATATGATCTCCATGTGTAATACATAAGGGGGATATGATCTCCATGTATAATACATAAGGGGGGATATGATCTCCATGTATAATACATAAGGGGGGATATGATCACCATGTATAATACATAAGGGGGGATATGATCTCCATGTATAATACATAAGGGGGGGATATGATCTCCATGTATAATACATAAGGGGGGATATGATCTCCATGTATAATACATAAGGGGGGGTATGATCACCATGTATAATACATAAGGGGGATATGATCTCCATGTATAATACATAGGGGGGATATGATCTCCATGTATAATACATAAGGGGGGATATGTTCTCCATGTATAATACATAAGGGGGGATATGATCACCGTGTATAATACATAAGGGGGGGATATGATCTCCATGTATAATACATAAGGGGGATATGATCACCATGTATAATACATAAGGGGGGATATGATCACCATGTATAATACATAAGGGGGGATATGATCTCCATGTATAATACATAAGGAGGATATGATCTCCATGTATAATACATAAGGGAGGGATATGATCTCCATGTATAATACATAAGGGGGGATATGATCTCCATGTGGGAGGAATAGTGCCCTGTTGTTGGTGTATGTGGGAGAAAACGTGCCCTATTTGTTTCAGTGGGAGAAATAGTGCCCCCCACATTGGTGTCAGTGGGAGGAATAATGCACACTCATTGGGATCAAAGGGAGGAATAGTGCCCAATCACTGACGTTAGTAAGAAGAATAGTTCCCCATTGTTGGTGTCAGTGGGAGGGTCTCCTATCAGTGTGAGGAACAGTGCCCAAGGGCCGAATAAAGGCAATCAAAGGGCCACAGTTTGGAGACCACTGCTCCAGAGATTGATATGCCACACTACAGAAATAAATGCGACTCTCCAGAAGTTCAGACACATAACATTTAGTCAAAAGACAGAGAAAAGCCCCCCCTCTAGCAGAGAGGAATAGTAATGTAAAGGGCATTAAGAAGTCATGGCAGCATTTTGTATTCTGCAGAGCCCAGAACCTTTATCTTTTAATTATCAAGATGTCCATGAAGGACATAGAAGGAAAAATATACAGCTGAATGTGAAATCCTCTTTAAAACATTGGTGAGCAGAGGCACTGTCTCCGTGATTGGAGTCATTCCTGTGGGAACAGTTTTCTTTTTATCCCTTGAACAGCCACAAGCACTTTTACAACCTGACAACTATTGGTAAGCCAACCTAAAAGTGTAAGCGCAAAATGATCAATATTAATCCTTAGGACTGGTGTTTGGTGCATATACACTCACTGGCCACTTTATTAGGTCCACCTTGCTAGTACCGGGTTGGACCCCCTTTTGCCTTCAGAATTGCCTTCATTGTTCATGGCATAGATTCCACAAGGTGTTGGAAACATTCCTCAGAGATTTTGGTCCACATGGGTTGCTGTTGCCTTTCTATCATCTCGAACCAGTCTGCCCATTCTCCTCTGACATAAACAAGGCATTTTCATCCACACAACTGACACTCATTGGATATTTTCTCTTTTTCGGACCATTCTCTGTAAACCCTAGAGATGGTTACACTTGAAAATCCCAGTTGATCAGCAGTTTATGAAATACTCAGACCAGCCCTTCTGCAATCAACAACCATGCCACGTTCACAGTCCCCTTTTTTCTCCATTCTGATGCTCAGTTTGAACTTCATCAAGTCATCTTCATCTCTAGATGCCTAAATTGTATTTATTTATTTCAGGTACTTATATAGTGTTGTCAATTTACGCAGCACTTTACATATATATTGTACATTCACATCAATCCTTAACCCTCAAGGGGCGTACAATCTAAGGTCCCTAACTCACATTCATACATACACATACTAGGGGAAATTTAGACAGGAGCCAATGAACCTACCAGCATGTCTTTGGAGTGTGGGAGGAAACTGGAGTACCCAGAAGAAACCCACGCAGGCACAGGGAGAACATGCAAACTCCAGGCAGGTGGTGCCGTGGTTGGGATTCGAACCAATGACCCTAGTACTGCCAGGTGGAGGTGCTAACTATTTAGCCACTAAATACACTGAGCTGCTACCATGTGATTGGCTGAATAGCATCAACAAGGCATTTTCATCCACACAACTGCCACTCACTGGATATTCTCTCTTTTTCGGACTATTCTCTGTAAACCCTAGAGATGGTTGTGCGTGAAAATCCCAGTAGATCAGCAGTTTATGAAATACTCAGACCAGCCCGTCTGGCACCAACAACCATGCCACGTTCAAAGTTTGTTAAATCTTCTTTCTTCCCCATTCTGATGGTCAGTTTGAACTTTAGCAAGTAGTCTTCACCAGATCTAGATGCCTAAATGCAAAGAGTTGCTGATATGTGATTGGCTGACTAGCAATTTGTGTAACCAAGTAATTGAACAGGTGTACCTAATAAAGTGGCCGGTGAGTGTATACAAGGGCATATGCCGGCAGACTGGTGAAGTCTGATTGGCATCAGGTATGCTACTTTTTCATTTTCTGAAAAATGATGCATAGTTTGATATTGTGTGGCTGCTGTGGCTGTGTTGTGATGCGCTGGCAGCCTTTTCAAATAAAATAGGTGCCTGACGCAATAAGGCACCCCAATGCAGTATGAGCACTTGAATGGGTCCTTAGATGGTATCCATAAATTGGAACTTTTGGCTTCTTACTTTTGTTGGTGTTATGCACAACTCACACACCAGTCGGCCATCTTATGCCTTGTCCCTTGCTACCATCTTTGTTGCTGACCTCATCGGGAGCTGCCTGCCAATTCCTGGTTCAGGCAGCCCAGCCCCTGATGACGTATTGTTGACTACACCCTCCTCAAGTGGAACTTGAACAATCCTGACTTGCATGTCCTAGGTGCCTTCAGAGCAGAGGAGACATCATTCTCACCTAGGGGAATGATGGCTGAGGGACAGAGCAGACTAAAAACAAAAACAAAAAAAAAAAAAAGTAAACCAAAAAAGTTTTGGGGGCATTTTTGATTGTGAAAGGGGGAGAGGAGTGCAATGACACCAAATGCATCTGTTGAACAATGGTCTGCTTTAACCTAAACATATCCCTTAACGTGGCCCCAACAGTAATCCTTAGGTTACATTTACACTGTCACAATAATAAATACTAGATTTTCACAGATAATACTGTCATGCAATTTAACTATTTCCCAGATGCTTCAAATTTCTTCCAAAATGCAATAACACATTGGCATGTTGATTAGGCAACTTAAAAAATGGGTTAGAATATGTATCACAGTTTTGCGCTTGTCCAAAAAAAAACAAAAAAAAACAAAAACAAAAAAAAAAAAACAGTACAAGGTGGCAAGTGCATAATGTACTAATCCAGAATGCCCAATGAGAACCCGCTTTGTTTAAAGAGCTTTCATGAGCATTAAAAAATTAAACACCGCTCCAGACATTTTCTTTGCATCTTCAGTGAAACTCAACTGGATTGTGAAGGAAATGCCTTCTTTAGTTGAATTCCTGCCTGTTAGCTCCATACCTGGCAGAAGCCCAATTTGTGGGCGTTAGTATTGTTAAGTTCAGTTATCTATGCCCCTTGTTACCTATGCCCCCAGATCAGGGGTAGGCAACCTGCGGCTCTCCAGCTGTTGCAGGACTACAAGTTCCATCATGCCTCTGCAAGTCATAGCTGTAGTTGTCAGTTTTGTAATGTTGCAATGCCTCATGGGAAATGTAGTTCCACAACAGCTAGAGAGCCGCAGGTTGCCTACCCCTGCCCTAGATCAAATCCAGACTCATTCACCGCGATCCACCCGTTTTGTCAGTTACAGACTCTGCTGGATCAGCCATCTGGTGATTGGTTGCTAGGATGCAGGCAACCGGGCAGCACAAAGTCATGTGTTTCCACATGTACGGTGCGTTTTTGGAGCATTTATTAAGCGGTTTTGAGGCAGTTACCATTGGTTTCAATGGGAAGAGGCATTTTTGAGGTGTTTTTTTTTTTTTTTTTTAACTCCTCAAAACCTCAAAGATGCTGCAAGCAGGAGTTTTTACACCGCACCGCAAGTGCAACGTCTCAGTGTGAAAACATACATTCAGAAACACAGGGAAGCCATTTTCTTGAGCGGTTTTTTTCAACGCCAAAACGCTTGAAAAACTTCTGTGTCAAAGCAGCCTAACAGCAGGCAAACAGAACAGGCCATCTGGTGTCAATGAAACCAATAAGGTTCATCAGAAATATAACAATATATATTGGAGGTTGATTTACTAAAACTGGAAGGGTGCAAAATCTGGTGCAACTCTGCATAGAAACCAATCAGCTTCCAGGTTTTATTGTCAAAGCGTTATTAAAAAAGCTGACGTTAGAAGCTGATTGGCTCCCATGCACAGCTGCACCAGATTCTGAGTGTTCCAGGTTTAGTGAATCTCCCCCTTAGTGTATTTCATCTTGCCAGAGATCACTAAAATTCACAGTATCATCCCTGGGTGGAAAGGAGCTTTAAAAGCAGAACTCTGGTAAAAACGTTTATTTTCCCATGTAGTGGGGCTGTGCCCGCACTGCATAGGTTAAGTGCTCGTTTTGTCCAGGGGCTCAGGGAAAAGCTGCACTTACCTATTCCTCTGATCCGCTGGAAAACTGCGCTCCCCCACGTCCAGCAGTGGACTGTTCCTGCTGTCCTCATCTGGTCTATGGGCGTGATGACGTCAGGAACACCCCAGTCACAAGACTGCTAGAGTGCAAGGGCGCAGGAACCGGTCTTGAGCTCGGAGGATCAGCAGATATCTTTGCTTCCCAAGCCCCTAGACAAAAACGAGCATTTAACCCATGCACTGCAGAATTCCGAGCAAAAAGATTATTTTCCCATACAGTGGGGCTGTGCCTGCAGTGCATGAGTTAAATGCTCATTTTTGTCTAGGGGTTTGGAAAGCAAAGATATCCACTGATCCCCCGAGCGCAAGACCGGTCCCTGCCGCTCCTGCACTCTAGCAGTCTTGTGACTGGTCTGTTCTTGACGTCATCATGCCCATAGACCAGCTGCGGACACGAGGACGGCAAGAACAGTCCACTGCTGGATGTGGGGGAATGCAGTTTTCCGGAGGAAAAGGTAAGTGCAGCTTTTCACTGATCCCCCGAGCGCAAGACCGGTCCCTGCCACTCCTGCACTCTAGCAGTCTTGTGACTGGGCTGTTCTTGACGTCATCACGCCCATAGACCAGCTTCGGACATGAGGACAGCAGGAACAGTCCACCGCTGGACATGGGGGAATGCAGTTTTCCGGAGGATCGGAGGCATAGGTAAGTACAGCTTTTCCCTGAGCCCCTGGACAAAACAAGCACTTAACCTATGCAGTGCAGGCACAGCCCCACTACATGGGAAAATAAACGTTTTTACCAGAGTTCTGCTCTGTAAGAGTTCGGTAAGTGCAGCTTTTCCCTGAGCCCCTGGACAAAACAAGCACTTACCCTATGCAGTGCAGGCACAGCCCCACTGTATGGGAAAATAATAATTTTGCCCTGAAATTCTGCTTTAAGATATTTTTATCGCTGGTCACAGATTTTATGATTTTCTTGATCCAGTCACTTTGGTATAATTAGGGGGGTTAATTAGGCGATATCCCTGTAAAAGTATGGTTTGGATGGCATTAAATCAATCATTATTGCATTACACGTATGCTCTAAAAAAAAAGTTTGGACTGCACAAAAGAGCAAGAAATGTTTTAGAAGATGAAATAAAAAAAAAATCCTTGCAAGCATAAAAGTTAAATACTGTAAGGTATGTGAATTCATACGAAGAAGAGTAAAAATAGCCAATTATGTTTCTTCCAAATTTCCCATCAAACTGCAATTAGGAATAGAGTTGGACCGTAAAAGACTCTTGGGGAGGTTTATAAAGAGTTGGGCAGCTTCATTTCAGTGCCTTTATGCATTATTTTCCTGTTTTCTTGCATTTTCTTTTTGCTTATGCACATTTCTTGTAGATTTTTAGACCTGCGTGTAATTAACAAAAGCACATAAATTAAAAAAACTTTCTGAGAGGCTTATTCCTTTACATATCTCTACACAATTGCTGCTATATTGACTATTAACCTCCAATTCACCTATATTTCTATGAACTATGCACAGAAATATGCAAAATGTGCAAGAACGCCCTCTGCGCCACCTCTTTACAAATCTCACCCGATGCGTTTTTGAGCATGAAGGAAGCAAATCGGTATTTTAAAGTTAAGACCAAGTCTCTCTGTTAAATTCTCAGTAATATACTGGTTAAAAAAAAAAAAATCTAAATACCGGTTTAGACCAAAAACGAATAGCTTGTTCTTATTAGGGTAGCACTGGAAGCACTAGATAAGACCTGTAGGAGACACAGTGTGCCACTTGCAAATGGTGGCCAAGATGGGGATGGGAGAGGCACAGACGTGAAAGACCAACCAGTACCAGTTTAGAGCATGAATCTATTACCATTTAGAAAGACCAGCATATCTACATGCTCTGCAGTCAAAGCTGACCGCTTCCTGTAAACGGTCAAGCCAGCATCTGTAAACAACCAGCTTGTGGGTACAGAAGTGGCAGGGATGGCCAAGAATTTACGTGCTGCCCGGGACAAAAGAGGGTACTGGGTGTGATGCATTTTCCACCACTGCAATGGGTCCTGGCATAAGGAGGAAGCTTCACTAGTTTGGAAGCTACTAATTTCTTGCTCTGCCTGCTGGTTAACTGTGCTACCTGAAGAATTTCTTACACTACACAAGTCTCCCAAGAGGAACTCGATGCCAGAATCTTGCTTGGCTTTTTTCGCAGCTGGCCTTGAGTTTTGAAGCTCAGGTGTAACACAAGTAGTTTCAGTTGGCGGTGTCTTTGCCAGACTCGACGCTTCGAGCTTCAGTAAATGAAGGGTCTCTACACGGTCTGGTTGGCTGAGGAAGTCAAGGCCACGAAAACGAGGGTCCAAGGCACATGCCAAATTGAGAACCTGATTAACCTCGCTGTCGGAATACTTAAAACTCAATTCTTCGTGTATGGCCTTTTTAATGTTCTTGCAAAAGTCTGAGTCCCACTCATTAGGTGCCAAGTGTTTATACAATAAGCTGGTTATCACAGGTTTCACCAGGGATAACCCAGCAAACTGATCTTTGGTAAAAGTTGAGGTAGCAATAGCTAAAGGTTTTAGGATATCTACGACATCTTGGAGAATTGACCAGTCCGCTGACTCCAAAGCTATGCCGTCTTCACTCCGTGTTTCAATGAGACCTTTAAAAAACTTGGAATGGTCAACAATGCTCTGCAATAAAGTGTAAATGCTGTACCATTTAGTTCCATCACGAAGGAACATTTTTAGATGCACCTTTAATACAGGACCATGGGTGGTCAACTCTTCATTCTGAGTACTTGATGAGAAAACAGTGGCTATCAATCTTCTGAATCTATCCAGTGTTGTCTGTATTGTGTGGTGCTGAAGAATAGCTTCAATGCAGCCTCTAAGAACCTGTCCTACACATGGCAGAGACTTCCATCCCACCTTTGAGGCTGCTGCTTTTACAGAGGGACTACTGAGCCCAACTGCATAGAATGTGTTCTCCCGTATTCCCCATTCTTCGGCTACATCAAGAATAACTGACTTCAGGCTATCTTCAGAAAGGTCCTCTGAGACAACCCTACTGGATAGCACCATGTTCTTAGATTCAAATCCTTCATCAACGTAATGGATAATGAGAGTGAGGTAGGACAAAGAGCCACTGTGCTTCCACAGGTCCAGGCTTACTGAACAGTCTTGTAGATTCTTCACCAGCTCTCCCACTTTTAGTTTCGCCTGTACATACATCTCCTGTAAAATGGTATGGGCCAGGAAAGAAGCTGCTGGTAGTTTGTAATTTGGGTCCAGTACAGCCAGCATTTGAGTAAAACCTTCCCCCTCAATTATTTCAACAGGCATCAGGTCACGGACAATAAAATCTGCTACAGCTTTGGTTGTTCTTCCCACTGTAGGAGCCACCACAGCCCTAGAAGCCACTTCACGAGGTTGAACAACTTCTACATTTTTTTGAGGGTCAACTACTGCCCCCTGAGTTCCCACCAGTTCATTGTACTCTCTTCTATGTTTATAAATAAGATGCTGTCTCAAGTTAGTTGTATTGCCACTGTAGGAAAGTCTGACTCCACAAATTTTGCAAATTATTTTAGTTTTATCAATAATCCGACCATAGGCATCACCTTGGAAGCCAAAAAAGGTCCAATATCGACTCTGAGCACGGCCAAGGCTAACAAGGTTCTGAGTTCCCTCGAGGAGCTGAAATCCAGAGGAGTGACCAATGTTGTTTACTGGATAGCTTGGTTTATGTGGCTGCATTACAGGGCTTACCATATCACTGCAGAGGTATTGGTTTTGAGTTGATACATGATCCAATGGTTTAAGCTGTAAGTCTTGGAACAACTTCATCAGCAGTTCCTTTTCCCCAAATTCATATTTAAAATGCTCACCTAGGAAACACAATAAAAAGGATGGTCAACCAAAGCCACGCACTGATTTCATTTTTGTTATGTCACTTTAAAAAGTGCTACCAAACCCAGGACCCTGCATTCACCCACAACAACCCTACATACCCTGCACACTCAAAACACAGCAGCCCTCATGAGGTCAGCACTACACTTTTACAAGCGTCAGGGTTTTTTCTGCCAATACGCTGCTGCCAAGAGGAGGAGCGTTTAAAACGTCCTGTGTACATGAGGCCTTTAAGTGTTACTAAGCCCAGGATCCTGCATTCACTATATCCGGTCTCCCCGCACCCTGCATTCACTATATCCGGTCTCCCCGCACCCTGCATTCACTATATCCGGTCTCCCCAGACCCTGCATTCACTATATCCGGTCTCCCCGGACCCTGCATTCACTATATCCGGTCTCCCCGGACCCTGCATTCACTATATCCGGTCTCCCCGGACCCTGCATTCACTATATCCGGTCTCCCAGGATCCTGCATTCACTATATCCGGTCTCCCCGGACCCTGCATTCACTATATCTGGTCTCCCCAGACCCTGCATTCACTATATTTGGTCTCCCCAGACCCTGCATTCACTATATCCGATCCCCCCCGGACCCTGCATTCCCTATATCCGGTCTCCCCGGACCCTGCATTCCCTATATCCGGTCTCCCCGGACCCTGCATTTACTATATCCGGTCTCCCAGGACCCTGCATTTACTATATCCGGTCTCCCAGGACCCTGCATTTACTATATCCGGTCTCCCACAATACATGGAAATGCAATTACTGAAGTAAATATAAACTGCTAAATACCTTTTCTAAATCAGCAGTATATAGAAATCTTGTGACTTCTATCAGTGTCCAGCAGAGCACTGGTTAAAGCTTGTAGGAGGAGTTTTCATGCTGCTCTGACTGTCCTATGAGACTGCATAACCCCTGACCCTCTGTCTGGGGCAGCACTGACTGGCCCTGTGCCGATCACATGCACTTTCCCAAAGAAAGAAAAAGCTCCCAGCAAGACGCTCAAACGGAGCATGTGCAGAGCGATTCCTAGAGCTCTGTACTATCAGCAGAAGGATTGAGGACAGTAGAAGGGGAGAATCAGAGAAGACAGGAACAACCAATGCGGAGGATTAACCCCTTAGGTTCCACAGTGAGTATAACAAGCATGCTTTACTGCATCTACAGACTGATTTTTCTGTTGTGGGTTTAGTAACACTTTAATAAAATCCAATGACTATACCTGCTTTGACCTCCTGTCTCTACCTTTTGTCGATTTGCTGCTCAGGCTTCAGTAAGAAGACAGATGGCATGTCCCATGCTTCGCTGCACCTAAAAGTACTGTCATTATTCCTATAGCAGGGATGGATAGTAAAGGTAGGCACTGGCACTAAAGAGTGGGGGAGCAGGTTTGCGATTTTCGTCCCTGCTTTGAGAGGATGCATTTACAAATCCTAAAATGGGTCTTGCATTCTAACCTACATGACTACTCATTTTCTATCACACATAAATATTGTGATATTTGCAAACACTATATAAAAAAGGAAAAAAAAAATAATCAACCCTCCCTGCCACCAAGAACCCCAATAACAATTTGAAATTAACCACTTCCCGTCCAGCCCATGTACATAAACAGCCGAATAGGAGCAGTGCAGGGGCGGGTGGCCGTTTATAAACGTCCTCCAGCTTCCCTGCTTGTGCGCGCTCCCTTGGAGCCTGCGGCACCGCGATCCCGTGCGGCACCAATCGCTGTATGGGACCTCTGTGTGAGGTCCCGATCAGGTGATCACTGATTGGCCAATCAGTGATCACATAAATAGTAGTAAGCAAGATGTCACTTCTGACATCATTGCTTACTACTAGTGAAATCTGTGAATGATCACCGAGGTCACGAGTCAAGGCTATCCACAAGTGTTGTGGGACTTTCAAGAATTTCCATCATGCACTTAAAGTGTTAGATCACCTTACAGATTTTCTGTAAAGGTGAATGAACATCAGATCCCATCCCCACCCCGGTTCACGCTGTACTTACCTACTGCGTTTTCAGGATTCCCCACAAGCCGCTCCACCAGTAGGAGTCACAGAGGTCACATGATACAAGGTTATTCACACCAGCCTTGTACCATGTGACAAGCTGTGACCAATCAGAGCTCTCACAGTATTTCTCAATGGCTGCAGGAGTGCAGCCAGAGAGAAGGAGAAATTATTGCTTTTATAGCCTTTATGGGTATAAAAGCAATCAGTGCAAAAAAAAGAGAAAAAAAAAAAATCATCACCCCCCCCACAAGTAGTACAGTGTCACTATGGTGACACTGTACTGCTAGGGTGACAGCATGTTAAAAAAAAACAAAAAAACATAAATAATAATATATATTAAAAAAAATTGATTGAGAGAGTTTAGATCCGCTTTAAAGTAAGTGTGACACTGCACTGTTAGGGTGACAGTAAGTTAAAAAAAAAACAAAAAAAAACAAATAATAATATATATAAAAAAAAATGTAAAAACAAATTTTTTAAATTATAATTTTTGGTTATAAACTAATTTGGGTTATTTTTTTTACTAAAAAGATAGCTGAATACATTTTGGCCAAGATTTATGAAGAAAGATTATTTGCAAAATTTAAAAAAAAAAAACAAAAAAAAAAAAAAACTACAGATTTTCTGTAAAGGTGAACGAACACTTTAAGTGCATGATAGAAATTCTTGAAAGTCCCATATTTCAGGCAGTAGAGGAGTGGGGAGAAGGTCATTGGCCAGTATTCACAGATTAGGAGTTTGTTCAATTGCTCATAAACATGAGATGATCATTATTTTTAAATAGACAGATTGGGAGACTGGGTCATTTGAGACCTCGGTCACACTGGGTGCGACGTGGCATGCGATTTGCATGCCATGCAATTTGTAAATCGCATGCCAAGTCACACCCTATTGTCCGCAATTACAGCGGTCATATCGGTGCGGTTCTGACTTGGTCGGAGCCGCATCAATTTCTAAATTAGGACATTGACTACTTCAGGTGCGATTTGCATAGACATCTGTGTCAAATGTCTTGCAAATCGCACCTGAAATTGGCATGTCCCCCGACTTTGAAATTGTGCAACTTCACTGTAAGTCGCACAATTTCAAAGTGGGGCTTGATGTGACCGGGGTGTAAAGCGAAACTAAACTGTATTTGAACACCACAAGCACTATATTATTATTATACAGTATTTATAAAGCGCCAATAGTTCACTCTGCGCTGTACATTACAAAGGGGGACAGAACATGTGACAGAACAATACCAATACAATGCAAAACATGAGGGGTTCGAGGGCCCTGCTCTTTCGAGCTTACAATCTAGGAGGGAGGGGGTGGTGGCACAGGAGGAGATAGCTGTGGGGGATGGAGTGGTAGGAAGAGTGGAGGAGGTCGGCAAGTTAGCAGGGGGTGGGGTAGGCTTCCCTGAAGAGAGGGGTTTTCAGGGTGCACCTAAAGGAGAAAAGAGTAGGCGATAATCTGATGGGTTGAAGCAGGGAGTTCCAGAGGATGGGTGACACCCTGGAGAAGTCCTGGAGGCGGGCATGGGAGGAGGAGACCAGGGAACTAGAGAGAAAGAGGTCTTGTGAGGAGCGGAGTGTGCGTGTTGGGCGGTACTTGGATATTAGGTCAGTGATGTAGTTCGGGGCAGTATGGTGGACGGCTTTGTACGTCAGTGTTAGGATTTTGAATTTGATTCGTTGCGCAATCGGAAGCCAGTGGAGGGATTGGCAGAGGGGGGTGGCGGAAACGGAGCGGTTGGAAAGGTGAATGAGTCTGGCAGCCGTATTGATTCATTTTAATGTTCAAAGTAAAATCCCCCCCTCCATCCATGTCTCCATGCTTTATTTTGTTGAAAAATCACTTTGAAAAACACCCCCCCTTAGCATTTGTAGCTATGGCCATCTTGAGTAAGTGAAGATGATTCATCTAGCATTTACGTCCTGGAATCCATCTCCCCTTAGCTTTGGCATGCAGGTAGAAGGGTCTGCTTAGCTGACAAAGTCCCTCCTCCAGATGAAAGAAAGCAAAATGCCCATGAAGACTCTTGGGATGTATGATATCATTTTGGCCTAGACCAGAAACCAGGAAGCAACTGAATAAATAAAAAAAAAAAAAAAGTTTAAAACAAGTAAATATAATATACCTTCCTATCTGTTAACTAATGTTAGCAGCATAAGGATTCAAAATATTTAATGTTGATTGAGAGAGTTTAGATCCGCTTTAAAGTAAGTGTGTAAGTATTTCTCAATGGCTGCAGGAATGCAGCCAGAGAGAATGAGAAATGATTGCTTTCTATAGCTTTTATGGGTGTAAAAGCAATCAGTGTAAAAAAGAGAAAAAAAAAAATCTTCATCACCCCCCACAAGTAGTACAGTATCACTATGGTTACACTGTACTGCTAGGGTGACAGTATGTTAAAAAAATAAAATAAAAAACAAATAATATATATAAAAAAAAAAAATTTGATTGAGAGAGTTTAGATCCGCTTTAAAGAAAGTGTGACACTGCACTGCTAGGGTGACAGTATGTTAAAAAAAAATATAAAAAACATAAATAATATATATAAAAAAAATTTTTTAAAAAATGTTAATAAGTTATAATTTTTGGTTATAAACTAATTTGGGTTACTTTTTTTTTACTAAAAAAATAGCTGAATACATTTTGGCCAAGATTTATGAAGAAAGATTATTTATTTGCAAAATTTTATAAAAAAAAAAACACTTTTTTTTCTAAATGTTTGGACTTTTTCATTTATATAGCAAAAAAAATATAAAAATCCCAGTGTTGAAGAAAAACCACCAAAATTAAGTTTTATCTGTCTCAAAAAAATGCTAAAAAATTAATAAGGCTACAGTGTTGCATGACCGCGCAATTGTCATGCAAAGTGTGATAGCACTGAAAGCTGAAAATTGGCCTGTACAGGAAGGGGGTAAAAGTGTCCGGACTTGAAGTGGTTAAACAAAAAAATGTATTTCTAAGCAATAATAAAGGATGCTGCCTATATTTATGCATTTATTCCACCTCCGGGGCCCTTTATAATCGTTCCCTATTCCACTTTGGTTGATTTGCCTAAAGCATTTGATCACACTTACTTTAAAGCGGATCTAAACTCTCTCAATCAACATTAAATATTTTGAATCCTTATGCTGCTAGCATTGGTAAACAGATAGGAAGGTATATTATATTTACTTGTTTTAAACTTTTTTTTTTTTACATTTCTTCAGTGGCTTCCTGGTTTCTGGCCTAGGCCAAAATGATATCATACATCCCAAGAGTCTTCATGGGCATTTTGCTTTCTGTCATCTGGAGGAGGGACTTTGTCAGCTAAGCAGGCCCTTCTACCTGCATGCCAAAGCTAAGGGCAGATTGATTCCAGGACGTAAATGCTAGATGGGGGGGGGGGGGGGTTTCAAAGCGATTTTTCAACAAAAAAAAAAGCATGGAGACATGGATGGAGGGGGGGGGGGGGATTTTACTGCGAACATTAAAATGAATCACATAGTGCTTGTGGTGTTCAAATACAGTTTAGTTTCGCTAGTCACATCAAGCCCCACTTTGAAATTGTGCGACTTACAGTGAAGTCGCACAATTTCAAAGTCGGGTGAGATGCCGATTTCAGGTATGATTTTCAAGACATATAACACAGATGTCTATGCAAATCGCACCTGAAGTAGTGCATGTACTACTATAGAAATCGGGGCGGCTCCGACCAAGTCAGAACCGCACCGATATGACCGCTGTAATTGTGGACAATATGGTGCGACTTGGCATGCGATTTACAAGTTGCATGGCATGCAAATCGCATGCCAAGTCGCACCCAGTGTGACCGGGTTCTCAAAGGACCCAGTCTCACAATCTGTCTATTTAAAAATAATGATCATCTCATGTTTATGAGCAATTGAACAAACTCCTAATCTGTGAATACTGGCCAATGACCTTCTCCCCACTCCTCTAATGTCTGAAATATGGGACTTTCAAGAATTTCCATCATGCACTTAAAGTGTTAGATCACCTTTACAGATTTTCTGTAAAGGTGAATGAACATCAGATCCCACCCCCCCCCACCCCCCCGCTTCACGCTGTACTTACCTACCGCGTTTTCAGGATTCCCCACAAGCCGCTCCACCAGTAGGAGTCACAGAGGTCACATGGTACAAGGTTATTCACACCAGCCTTGTACCATGTGACAAGCTGGGACCAATCACAGTTCTCAAAGTATTTCTCAACAATGCAGCCAGAGAGAAGGAGAAATTATTGCTTTTACAGCCTTTATGGGTGTAAAAGCAATCAGGGAAAAAAAAATATATATATATCTTCATCACCCCCCACAAGTAGTACAGTGTCACTATGGTGACACTACTGCTAGGGTGACAGCATGTTAAAAAAAATAAATAAATATAAAAAAAAATATAAATGTAAAAATACATTTTTGAAAAATTATAATTTTTGGTTATAAACTAATTTGGGTTATTTTTTTTACTAAAAAAATAACTGAATAAATTTCGGCAAAGATTTATGAATATTATTTATTTGCAAAATTTTGCTACAAAAATTCATATGGGTATAGTGTTGCATGATCGCGCAATTGTCAAAGTGTGACAACGCTGAAAGCTGAAAATTAGCCTGGACAGGAGAAATGATTGCTTTTACGTCCTTTATGGGTGTAAAAGCAATCAGTGCAAAAAAAACAAAAAAAAAAAATCTTCATCACCCCCCACAAGTAGTACAGTATCACTATGGTGACACTTTACTGCTAGGGTGACAGTATGTTAAAAAAAACAAAAAAAAAAACCTCAATAATAATGTAAAAAAAAAAAAAAAAATTGTATAAAAATGATAAATTTCTGGTTATAAACTAATTTGGGTTACTTTTTTTTTTTTTTTTACTAAAAAGATAGATGAATACATTTTGGCCAATATTTATGAAGAAAGATTATTTATTTGCAAAATCTTATAAAGAAAAAAACCTTTTTTTTTTTCAAAATGTTTGGACTTTTTTATTTATATAGCAAAAAAAAAATCCCAGTAGTGAATAAATACCACTAAAATTAAGTTTTATCTGTCTCAAAAAAAATGTTAAAAAATTAATATGGGCACAGTGTTGCATGACCGCACAATTGTCAAAGTGTGATAGCACTGAAAGCTGAAAATTGGCCTGGGCAGGAAGGGGGTAAAAGTGTCCGGACTGGAAGTGGTTAAGGTGATATTTTAGCTGTAAAAAAAATACCAAAAAGTAATAGAAATCAGGGATGAAGGCTGCATTCCTTACAGTGATTGCCCTTGGTAATAGATGGATGCTTGTAAAGACCGGTGCTGTGTAAATCACAGTAATCCGATGACATCACCAGCACACAGTGAGGTTATTTACTAAAACTGGAGAGTGCAAAATCTGGTGCAAATCTGCAAAAGGAAGCAACCAGCTTCCAGGTTTTATTGTCAAAGATTAATTGAACAAGCTGAAGTTAGAAGCTGATTGGCTCCCATGCTCAGCTGCACCAGATTCTGAGTGCTCCAGTTTTAGTAAATCTCTCCCATACAGTTATTTATCAGGGCAATGTGACATTCGTCCAGTAAGACAATGTTTTGGGGGCCGCACGGGGTCTCTTCCTCAAGGGGACATAGTGGTCACTACATATCCGTGAGGAAGGGACCTTGCATGGCCACGAAACGTTGACCCTGCACTAATAAATGACTGTATAGGCTTGCTGGTGAAGTCTGTTTTACTGGATTTAAACCCCCTGGCGGTATTCCCGAGCGTTGCTCGGGGTTATCTTTCAGTACCAGAAGCGGTAACCCCGAGCTACACTCAGGAATACACTGCAGCATTGCTCTGGGATTCCCTCTTGCACTTACCTTGTCCTGAGCTCCTGCGATGTCCCGCCTGCAGTGTCCCCGGCCATCTCCTCCAGCCAATGCCGGCATCTGCCTTCCGGGTTCTGGTCCCTGCAAGCGTCAGGACGTACGGGGGACGGAACAGCGGGAAATTAAAAAATTTTTTAAAAAGTGACATTCACTAATACACTAAAATCACATAGTATAACATTCCTGTATCAAACCATTTCACATACATTTTGTCCCGAGTGCTTTGTCCTGCGCCCTGCCTGCATTTTTACTGTTCTTTCTGCCTGGAAACTGAGAAACGTCCATGGCGTCCAAAAAGCGTCCCTTTAGGTCAAAAGCGGTTTTAGACCGGCTAGAGAACAGTGATAGTAAATCAGAACCACTTGCAGAATTGAGTGATAATGATTCGTGGGGGAAATTCCTCATCAGACACTGAAAACAAGTTTGCCACTTTGCTCAGCGATGTGCGGACTTGCCGCTATATTTCATATTTCAGTGTTTTTGGTTTGATTATATTATTGAATTAAATTTATTATTATATTTTATGATTATTCATTATAATTTATGATTTCGTGTTTCAAATTTTATCATACCCGGGATGTTTACTAGACTCTTGTTCGGACAGATTTCAGTGAGTTATTCCTAAAAATTACAGCCTACAATAAAAAAAAATACATATTTCCATGCAAAAAAATGTACCGCTTTGAGCACAGAAATACTGACATAATCAGACCGCTAGGGAGGCTAACAGAAGATTACATAAAATTTCCATAGCAGTTTAACAGGTATAATAATAATTCAATAGATGTACACTAGTTTGATTTACCTAGTTTGAGGCCCAGGGTTCTGGCATACTCCTCACCAATCCATACCATCAGTTCTGTTCCTGATGGAATAGGCTGACAAGAGCGATAGTATATTTTCCCCCGATACTGGAAGACCGTCAGATTGTGTTCCTCCTCCGTCGATGCGCAAGCCACATACCTAACAGAATAAACCGAACAGATTACCTTACAATAGATTGCGCCCAAGGGAACGCAATGCCAGCCCCAATGTCATGTATTGGTTGGAACAGACTTATTTGAAACAATGGAGTTTTTCACTGGCATGGATTTAGCCAGTGTTGTTCAATTCATAACAACCCGGGAAGTAGAAACAAGCTTTTGAAGTGTTACTAAACCCAGGACCCTCATTCACTATATCCGCTCTCCCCAGACCCTGCTGTATAGTGAAACCAGGGTCCTGGGAGACCAGATATAGTGAATGCACGGTCCTGGGAGATCAGATATAGTGAAAGCAGGGCACAGGGAGACCAGATATAGTGAATGCAGGGTCCGGTGAGACCAGATATAGTGAATGCAGGGTCCGGGGAGACCGGATATAGTGAATGCAGGGTCCGGGGAGACCGGATATAGTGAATGCAGGGTCCGGGGAGACCAGATATAGTGAATGCAGGGTCCGGTGAGACCAGATATAGTGAATGCAGGGTCCTGGGAGACCAGATATAGTGAATGCAGGGTCCGGGGAGACCAGATATAGTGAATGCAGGGTCCGGGGAGACCAGATATAGTGAATGCAGGGTCTTGGGAGACCAAAAATAGTGAATGCAGGATCCGGGGAGACTGGATATAATGAATGCAGGGTCTTGGGAAACCGGATATAGTGAATGCAGAGTCCGGGGAGACCAGATATAGTGAATGCAGGGTCCGGGGAGACCAGATATAGTGAATGCAGGGTCCGGGGAGAGCAGATATAGTGAATGCAGGGTCCGGGGAGACCAGATATCGTGAATGCAGGGTCCGGGGAGACCAGATATCGTGAATGCAGGGTCCGGGGAGACCAGATATAGTGAATGCAGGGCCCGGGGAGACCAGATATAGTGAATGCAGGGTCCGGGGAGACCAGATATAGTGAATGCAAGGTCTGGGGTTTAGTAACACTTTAAGTGTTGGGGATACATCTCAGGTTGGTGACATGGGTGCTAACAGTATATTTTACAATCGTTTTAAGTGTAAAAATTTCAACTTAAAATAAAAAGCAAAAAAGGACAGTAAATAAAGATTAGTTTTCAGAGGTAGCAATAGTTATATCCACTAATCTTGTAGCGTTGTCCCAACTTTACCTCATCCAGCTGCTTTTGGAATCGTCACTAGCGTCAATATAAAAATATGACCCGTTGTCCCGTACCTAAGTAATAAGAAGAAAACATGTTGGATAGTCAAAATTGTAGAACTAGTGATAGACAGATAGGGGTTTATTTATTAAAACTGGATCACTCAGAAGCTGATTGGCTGCCATGCACAGCTGTACCAGATTCTAACTTCAGCTTGTTCAATGAAGCTTTGACAATAAGTCCCTGGTCACACTAGGTGCGATCTGCATGCCATCCATCTTGCATATCGCATGGCAAGTCACACCCTATATTAGAGCGATCGATTCGGTGCGGTTGTGACTTGGTCGGAGCCGCACCGAATTTCTAAAGTAGGACATGCACTATTGTTTGTGCGATTTGCATAGATATCTGTGTCAGATGTCTTGCAAATCGCACCTGAAATCAGCATGTCATCAGACATTCAAATCGTGCGACTTCACCCTACCCAGAAATGCAAATTACACACACACACACACACACACACACACACACACACACACACACACATATATATACACACACACACACACACATATATACATACATACACACACACATATATATGTACACACACATATATATGTACACACACACACATATATACATATATGTGATTTTGCGCAGCCCTGCCACCCTGTAGCAGTACTTCTGCTATAGAGCGGCAGAAAAGAGGTTAAGGGCCCTTTCACACTGATCAGGTTTTCTTCCTTTTTTGCCCTACCAAAAGCAGAAGAAAAATGCATGACCAGACCATTCATTTCTATGGAACGCTTCCTACCAGTCAGTTGGGGGGCAGTTGCATCTTTAAATTCCTGCATGCTGTATTTTTAGTGAATGTTTGGTGCAGTAAAAAAAAAAAAAAAAAAAAAAAAAAAACCACACCAAAAATGCACCTCACCATTAAAATAAATGGAAAATGCATCAAAAAACACATCAAAAACACACCAGTGGTTGCGTTGTTGGTGTTTTTGCGAGTTACACGTCCTTTTGTCACAGATGCAAAACTCACCGGAAATATGGCAAAAATGCGTTAAAAATGCATGCGCATTTCGCTGCTTTTTTTGCAACTGAGAAGAGTAAAAGCAACCTAACAGGCTGCCAGGAGCAGGCCTGGATAGAGCATCTGTGCCCTTTGCCTGCAGCTAAAAATAGGAGCTCCATGCATCGGCATTAGAATGAAGATATTCGAATTGGAGGAGAAGCATTTGATTTGCACTTTTGCTAGACCCTTAATATATACAGAACACAACTTGCTTTTAGTATACACTATGTCATGGAAGCATGCATGGAGAACTATATTTTTAAGTATTATGCAACATGGTTTATTGACACTCAAGTCCAGGTAGAATTAAAAAAAAAAAAAAGAAAAAAAAAAAAGACCACCAATTTTGAGGAGAAAAACTATCATTTTGACTTTTTGCTATTAAAACACGTCCAGTAAAAAAATTTAAGAAATCAAAATTTCATCATAAATTTAGGCCAAAATGTATTCTGCTGAACGTCTTTGCTAGAAAAAAAAATATGTGTAACTTAATAAAAGTTATAGCGTCTACAAATGGCGGTATATATATATACTGGAATTTGAATTTTTTTTATACTAGTAATGGTGGCAATCAGCAACTTATAGCGGGACTGTGGCGGGCATTCTGACACTGGGGGGGGGGCTGGAACTGGCTGTCATGGACATCCCCAGTGAAATCAATACAGTGATCAGTGCTAATAAAAAGCATTGACACTGTACTAATGGCACTGGGCAGGAAGGGGTTGACATGTGGGGCGATCAAAGGGTTAACTGTGTGCGCTTTACACTGTAAGCACACTGCTTTGTATTGGTCTGCTATAGGATAGCGGGAAAGCGGTTAAATACAGTACACAGAAATACCACCCCTATAAAAAAGGTAAAACAACAGTATTATTTCATAGTTTTCCTGAAGTTTGGCTTTCAATCAACAAGGAAGTCCCTACCGCCCAAGAGTAAACCGTGCAGTCGTTCCGATCCACCAAGACATCCCCTTCATAAGGACCAAAGATGCAGCCACGAGGGATGACTGGAATTGTACACCAGACCCCAAATCCTCCCTGTGGTCTCTCCTTGACCACCAGTCCTTCTGGCAAGGACAGCAGAGCACGGGACGGAACGTTTTCTGGAACTGGTGTGTCTAGGATGAAAGTCGGGGTTCCGTGTTGTGGACAGGAGTCTCGGAAGTACAGGCGGCAGTCTTCACAAACTGCAACAAGAAAAGAAGTGGAGCTTATGGGTATTGCAGATCAATATAATCAACGATGTATCATGTCAGATGAGATCAAATACTGAGAAATGGAGAACTCTCTGTCCAACAAGCAATAAAGATGTCTAGGCACAGAAGATCTTTCATAAATTCTTCTAAAACCAGCCTTTGTCAACTTTGTTTAACATGGAGGACTCTCTGCCCAACAAGCAATAAAGACGTCTGGGCCCAGAAGATCTTACCTAAATGCTTCTAAAACCAGCCTTTGTCAACCTTCTTTAACATGAAGGACTCTCTGTCCAACAATCAATAAAGACGTCTGGGCCCAGAAGATCTTTCATAAATTCTTCTAAAACCAGCCTTTGTCAACTTTGTTTAACATGGAGGACTCTCTGTCCAACAATCAATAAAGACGTCTGGGCCCAGAAGATCTTTCATAAATGCTTCTAAATTAAGCCTTTGTCAACCTTGTTTAACATGGAGGACTCTCTGTCCAACAATCAATAAAGACTTCTGGGCCCAGAAGATCTTTCATAAATTCTTCTAAAACCAGCCTTTGTCAACTTTGTTAACATGGAGGACTCTCTGCCCAACAATCAATAAAGAAGTCTGGGCCCAGAAGATCTTTCATAAATTCTTCTAAGCCAGCCTTTGTCAACTTTGTTAACATGGAGGACTCTTTGTCCAACAATCAATAAAGAAGTCTGGGCCCAGATCTTTCATAAATGGTTCTAATACCAGCCTTTGTCAACCTTTGGAGGAACCCATGAAATAACATTAGGGCTAGTTTACACTTGTGTCAAAATGTGGCATTGGACAAGCTTTTTAGAAGCACTCTGAATGCCAATCAAAGCCCTCGTCACTAAATGAAATGGGAAGCTAACAGTCCTGTTTAAAAGTTGTGTTTGTGTCACTTCAAAAATGATACCTCACTTTCTCGGTGCTTCAAAGCTTCTCCAAAACCTCCATAGAGGTCTATGAGAAAGCTCACTAACAGCACTTGCAGCTTTTGAGGCACTTTCATTTAGCCTTAGCTTTGCTTTAGAGGTATTTCAGATATGAGATATCCCAGGATGCACCGGGAAACTAGCAAGTAAACTGGAAAGACATCATCAGCAGTCACTTCCGGTTCATGTGTATATATTCTGGAAATGTCTGGTGCAGACATCACATCTAGTGTACAGCATGGAGCAACAAGAAGGTAAGCGGGGTCCAGACTGAAGAAGAGCAACCAGCAGACAGCACACGTGGTGTGCAAGATGGAACGCTATAGCGGAAGGTGAGTGGAGACCAGAGAGAGAGGACTGAGCGGTAAAGGATCAGCAGAGCTGGGGGACCGGAGCAGGAGAAACTAGAAATGTCACACGTGGTGCGCAGTGGCAGCAATATAGCAGGAGGTGAGTGGGGACCAGAGAGAGAGGAGGATCTGCAAATCAGAGGATCAGCAGAGCTGGGGGTTACTACTGAGAAAGGGATCTGCTGTGCAAGGGTACTAATAAGCTGGGGTTCTGCTGAACAAGGGTACTAATGAGCTGGGGTTCTGCTGAACAAGGGTACTAATGAGCTGGGTATCTGCTGAACGAGGGTACTAATGAGCTGGGGTTCTGCTGAACGAGGGTACTAATGAACTGGTGATCTGCTGAACAAGTGTACTAATGAGCTGGGGATCTGCTGAACAAGTGTACTAATGAGCTGGGGATCTGCTGAACAAGTGTACTAATGAACTGGTGATCTGCTGAACGAGTGTACTAATGAGCTGGGGATCTGCTGCACAAGGGTACTAATGAGCTGGGGATCTGCTGAACAAGAGTACTAATGAGCTGGGGTTCTGCTGAACAAGGGTACTAATGAGCTGGGGTTCTGCTGAACAAGGGTACTAATGAGCTGGGGATCTGCTGAACAAGTGTACTAATGAACTGGGGATCTGCTGAACGAGTGTACTAATGAGCTGGGTATCTGCTGAACGAGTGTACTAATGAACTGGGGATCTGCTGAACGAGTGTACTAATGAGCTGGGTATCTGCTGCACAAGGGTACTAATGAGCTGGGGATCTGCTGAACAAGAGTACTAATGAGCTGGGGATCTGCTGAACGAGGGTACTAATGAGCTGGGGATCTGCTGAACGAGGGTACTAATGAGCTGGGGATCTGCTGAACGAGGGTACTAATGAACTGGGGATCTGCTGAACAAGGGTTCTAAAGAGCTGGGGATCTGCTGAATGAGTGTACTAATGAGCTGGGGATCTGCTGAACGAGTGTACCAATGAGCTGGGGATCTGCTAAATGAGGGTACTAATGAGCTGGGGATCCGCTGAACAAGGGTACTAATGAGCTGGGGATCTGCTGAACAAGGGTACTAATGAGCTGGGGATCTGCTGAACAAGGGTACTAATGAGCTGGGGATCTGCTGAACAAGGGTACTAATGAGCTGAGGATCTGCTGAACGAGGGTACTAATGAGCTGGGGATCTACTGAACGAGGGTATTAATGAGCTGAGATTCTACTGGGCCCCTTTGAAACAAATAGACAATCAACACATATAGGGTATTTGCCAAGCTTCACAAAGCATCAAAATACATCAAACAAGCATGTTGAAGCAGTAGGCACTTGCAGAAACACAGCTACAGTGGTCAATCAGTTCTCAAACAGTATATACTATAATTTCTAAAAGCAATTCCTAATCATAATGCATGGTCCCTTTTTTTTTTTTTTTCAAAAAGGTTGTCACTCATAGAAACTATATCAAGGGTGTCAAACTGGTGGCCCTCCAGCTGTTGCAAAACTACAAGTCCCATCATGCCTCTGCCTTTGGGAGTCATGCTTGTAACTGTCAACCTTGCAATGCCTCATGGGACTTGGCAACATCTGGAGGGCCACCAGTTTGACACCCATGAACTATATGGTTGTCACTAGAATCTGATTGGTCACCAATTACTCCCTTTCGATGCTTCCCATCCTAGAATTGAAGCATTTCATCTAAAAATACGGCACTTTTTCCAAATGACACGGCCTTAGCTCACCCCTTTTAGTTCCGCGTTTTGGACTTTATCTCTACAAACACGCAACAGCAAAATAAATGCCAAAAAAAAAAAAAAAAAAAAAAAAAACAACGATCAACTTACAGAGTAACTCATCTTCCAGCTGGGCACAGGCGTCTTCTGCGGCTTGCATGGCTTGACTAATGTCCAGGCACCTGTGGAGGAAAAAGACAGCTCAGCTATAGGACGCAAATCGCTGTTCCCTTTTAACTGTCATCTACATTGTACAAAACAAATGCTAATCACACCAGGGACATGAATCAAAATGGAGCGATTAAACCCATTTTTTTTCTTCTCCTTTTCAACAATTCACAAAACTGCACTGTAATCGCTTTGTTGCAGAATGGAATGGATGCGTAGACGATGTATTGTGCTAAAAGTGCTAATAATGACACATGTTTGGAGTAGATAATATTTTGGAGATGGCACCATTTGACAGATGTTTATTTTAGAGGGTTTGGTGTGCTTTCAGATGCAGTACCACTACCCACCCTGCCTAGTCCTTCTCGAAAAATCTCAAGAAACGGAGTATTAAAAGCAGGGAAATGCTGCAGTGATCACGACACGTTCTGCTATTTTGAAAGCCAAGGCGCCTATTTATCAATGTTTCACCCAAGATTCACCCATTATTCTAAGAAAACGCTACACAAAATTGGGTGTAGATTGAGATAATTTTGGGGAAAACATTGACAACTACATTCCTACATGTAATAAGCTTTGATGAATGTGATCCAGGATTCCATCCACACCTTAGACAGATTCTGGTCTACATTTTGAAGTACACCGATCAACCATAACATTGAGACCAGCTACCATAATCCATCAAGGCGTGGACTCCACTAGACCTCTGAAGGTATGCTGTGGTGTCTGGCATCAAGATGGCAGTAGCAGGTCTTTTAAATCCTGTATGTTGTGAGGTGGGGCCTCCATGGATCGAACATCCTACAGATACTCTAGTGCAGTGGTCTCCAAACTGCGACCTGGGTGTAGCCCTTTGCTAGCATTTATCTGGTCCTTCCAACCCTATCTCTCCTACTTACACCAACAATTGAGGGCATAATTCTTGGCACTAATACCAGCAATGGGACACTATTCCTCCCACGGACCACAATGATGGGCACTTTTCTGCCCTATAACACCAACAGCTAGGCACCATCAATAGGGACATAAATCCTACCACTGACACCAACAATGGGGTCTTTTCACTGATACCAATGGTGAGCAATATTCCTCCCACTACATATGGCATCGTTTACTCCTACAGATACCAGGAAGGTTACTACTCCCACTGGCACAGCCCAACCCCATAAAATTTGAAAGACAGTAACCTGGCCCCTTGGTTAGAATGTTTGTAGACCCCTGCTGTATTGGGTTGATATCTGGAGAATTTGAAGGCTGTTGTGTTCCTCAAACCTTTTTTGAATTCATCAAACAGGCCAACTTCTTCCATTGAACCAGCAAACACAAATGCTCCTGCGCTTGGGGATGGACTCGATGCAGGCTACAACCACATTAAGAATGTCCTGGAACATGCACACCTTGCTGCCGTCAACAGACCGGGGGAATCCAAATATACTGAATGAGGAAAGAACAAAGAGAGGGCGCACAGGCCTAGTGCATTACCATAAAAAATGTTTAATAAGAAATAAAATAGGTGTTGTACTCACAAACGACAATAAAGTCAAGGCACGTCATAAAAGAACAGCTGGGTCAACACCGCGCTGAGTAACAGTCCGTAATGCTGAATGTAGACATCCAATATCTGACGCGTTTCGAGGACTTGCCTCTTCCTCAGGGCCCCATTACGGACTGTTACTCAGCGCGGTGCTGACCCAGCTGTTTTTTTATGACGTGCCTTGACTTTATTGTCCTTTGTGAGTACAACACCTATTTTATTTCTTATTAAACATTTTTTATGATAATGCACTAGGCCTGAGTGCCCTCTCTTTGTTCTTTCCTCATTCATCTTCTTCCATTGCTTGATGGTCTAGTTCGAATGTTCACATGCCAATTGTAGGCACTTTTGGCTGTGGACATGGGTCAGCATGGGCACCCTGACCGGTCTGCAGCTATGAAGCCTCACACGCAACAAACTGCGATTGTTCTGACACATTTCCCATAGAACCAGCATTAACTTTTTCAGTAATTTGAGCTACAGTAGCTATTCAATTGGAACAGAATAAACGGGCCAGCCTTTGCTCCCCATGTGCAATAGACCTCTGATGAAATGCTGTAGTATCTGGCACCAAGCCATCAGTAGTAGATCATTTAATTCATGTAAGTTGCAAGGTGGAGCCTCCATGGATCGGACTTGTTTTTCCAGCACATCCCACAGATGCTTGATTGAATTGATATCTGAAGAATCTAAAGGCCAAGTCAACACCTTCAAACTTGCTGCTGTGTTCCTTAAAGCAGCCTCTCAAGAAGGGAGCCTTGAGGTGTTTTCAGGGGTGCCTTGGCAAAATGTCTAAAAATTGCCCAAAACTTGTATACAAGCCAGCGGGTGGAACAAGCCTGCCTTTTAGTTATACAAAGCCACAGGATTTCATTGTGCACCATTACGACCTTCTAGCTGCCAGCGTCCTGACAACCAATGACATCATCAGTTGATAAGGAGGATGTTAGCTGCCTTCACAGCATCCTCGTTTGCCCCTCCCCTGCCCCTCTCCATCAGTGCTGGGGTCACATTAGCTCAGTGATGGAAAAAAACTGAGAAGAGAAACACTGGAATACTAGTCAGTACCAGGGTGCAAAAGTGTATTTGCTTTAAAAGAATAAACCACCTCTAATGTTGGGTGTCCTACATGTGTGGGTGTCGCTGCGGTATATAAAACTATTAGAATAGTTTTTCACATTTTAGAATGGGGTGCCCTTTTAAAATGGACAGTCTTGCGGCACCCCATTTTACAATGGGGTGCCTCAAGACAATCGATAATTTTAAAGGGTGCCTTGACTGAAAAAAGGTTGAGAAACACTGCCTTAAAGCATTCTTGAATTCATCAGACCAGGCCACCTTCTCCCATTGCTCCTTGGTCCAGTCTGATGCTCACATACCCATTTTAGGCACTTTTAGCTGTGGACACGGGTCAGCATGGGCACCCTCACTGGTCTGCTACACAACCCCACACACAACAAACTGCAATACACTGTATGTTCCGACACCTTTCGATCAGAACCAGAATTAACGGTTTAAGCAATCTGAGCTCCAGTAGCTCTTCTTTTGGATTGGACTTCACAGGCCGGCCTTCGCTCCCCATATGCATCAGTCTTGGCCACCCATAACCCTACCACTGGTTTACTGGTTTTCCTTCCTTGGATTACTTTTGGTCAGTCCTGACCACAGCAGACCAGGAACATCTCACAAGAGTTGCAGTTTTGGAGTTGCTCTGACTCCGTCGTCTGGCCAGTACAACGTGTTCCTTGTCAAAGTTGTTCAAACCATTAAGCTTGCCCATTTTTTCTGCTTTCAACACATCAACTTCAGGAACAAATATTTAATGTATTTCTCCTGCGCAGCCGAAACTAAAAACCACAGTGAAAAAAAAAATAACAATAATCCTATATATCGATGAGTTGCTGCTGACACCAATATCTGTTCCCACATACATAAAAGATTCAATCCGTGTAACTAGTATTGCGCTGACCAAACTATCAGAACAATAAAAATGTATATATCCCATACAGTGCATATATAATCATATATCAACATAATAACTCATATACAGTCAGGTCCATAAATATTGGGACATCGACACAATTCTAACATTTTTGGCTCTATACACCACCACAATGGATTTAAAATGAAACAAACAAGATGCAGACTGTCAGCTTTAATTTGAGGGTATTTACATCCAAATCAGGTGAACGGTGTAGGAATTACAACAGTTTGCATATGTGCCTTCCACTTGTTAAGGGACCAAAAGTAATGGGACAGAATAATAATCATAAATCAAACTTTCACTTTTTAATACTTGGTTGCAAATCCTTTGCAGTCAATTACAGTCTGAAGTCTGGAATGCATAGACATCACCAGACGCTGGGTTTCATCCCTGGTGATGCTCTGCCAGGCCTCTACTGCCACTGTCTTCAGTTCCTGCTTGTTCTTGGGGCATTTTCCCTTCAGTTTTGTCTTCATCAAGTGAAATGCATGCTCAATCAGATCCAGGTCAGGTGATTGACTTGGCCATTGCATAACATTCCACTTCTTTCCCTTAAAAAACTCTTTGGTTGCTTTTGCAGTCTGCTTTGGGTCATTGTCCATCTGCACTGTGAAGCGTCCAATGAGTTGTGAAGCATTTGGCTGAATATGAGCAGATAATATTTCCCGAAACACTTCAGAATTCATCCTGCTGCTTTTGTCAGCAGTCACATCATCAATAAATACAAGAGAACCAGTTCCATTGGCAGCCATACATGCCCACGCCATGACACTACCACCACCATGCTTCACTGATGAGGTGGTATGCTTAGGATCATGAGCAGTTCCTTTCCTTCTCCATACTCTTCTCTTCCCATCACTCTGGTACAAGTTGATCTTGGTCTCATCTGTCCATAGGATGTTGTTCCAGAACTGTGAAGGCTTTTTTAGATGTCGTTTGGCAAACTCTAATCTGGCCTTCCTGTTTTTGAGGCTCACCAATGGTTTCCATCTTGTGGTGAACCCTCTGTATTCACTCTGGTGAAGTCTTCTCTTGATTGTTGACTTTGACACACATACACCTACCTCCTGGAGAGTGTTCTTGATCTGGCCAACTGTTGTGAAGGGTGTTTCTTCACCAGGGAAAGAATTCTTCGGTCATCCACCACAGTTGTTTTCCATGGTCTTCCGGGTCTTTTGATGTTGCTGAGCTCACCGATGCGTTCCTTCTTTTTAAGAATGTTCCAAACAGTTGTTTTGGCCACGCCTAATGTTTTTGCTATCTCTCTGATGGGTTTGTTTTGTTTTTTTCAGCCTAATGATGGCTTGCTTCACTGATAGTGACAGCTCTTTGGATCTCATCTTGAGAGTTGACAGCAACAGATTCCAAATACAAATAGCACACTTGAAATGAACTCTGGACCTTTCCTCTGCTCATTGTAATTGGGATAATGAGGGAATAACACACACCTGGCCATGGAACAGCTGAGAAGCCAATTGTCCCATTACTTTTGGTCCCTTAACAAGTGGGAGGCACATATGCAAACTGTTGTAATTCCTACACCATTCACCTGATTTGGATGTAAATACCCTCAAATTAAAGCTGACAGTCTGCAGTTAAAGCACATCTTGTTTGTTTCATTTCAAAACCATTGTGGTGGTGTATAGAGCCAAAAATGTTAGAATTGTGTCCATGTCCCAATATTTATGGACCCGACTGTAAGTAATAAATTGTATAAAAAAATAGTTCTTGTATTGACGTATATTAACCCCCCTGGCGGTATTCCCGAGTGTAGCTCAGGGTTAACTTTCAGTACCAGAAGCGGTAAGCTACACTTGGGAATACCCTGCAACGTTGCTCTGTGATCCCTCCAGCACTTACCTTGTCCTGCGCTCCCGCAATGTCCCCCCTGCAGCGCCCCCGGCCACCAAACAACTCGTACACTCCCTCATCATCTCACGCCTGGACTACTGCAACTCCCTTCTCACTGGCCTACCCAAACGAACGCTATCCCCACTCCAGTCGATCCTAAACTCAGCGGCCAGACTCATCCACCTCACCAAGCGCTCCACATCTGCCTCCCCCCCTCTGCCAATCCCTTCATTGGCTCCCGATTGCCCAACGCATCAAGTTCAAGCTGTTAACCCTGACCTACAAGGCCACTCACAATGCCGCCCTGAACTACATAACTGACCTGATACCCAGATACCACCCTACCCATGCCCTTCGCTCCTCACAGGACCTCCTGCTCTCTAGCTCCCTGGTCTCCTCCTCCCACGCCCGATTGCAGGACTTCTCCAGGACTTCCCCCATTTTCTGGAACTCCCTACCCCAATCCATCAGACTGTCACGTACCCTCTTCACCTTCAGGCGCACCCTGAAAACCCTCCTCTTCAGGGAAGCCTACCCCAACCTCTCCTAACACCCGACCTCACCCAACAACTAACCTCTTCCACTCCACCCACCACTCATTCCCCACAGCCATCTCCTCCTGTACCACCTTCCCCTCCCTCCTAGATTGTAAGCTCGAAAAAGCAGGGCCCTCGAACCCCTCGTGTAGTGTATTGTTACTGTCTTGTCTCATGTTCTGTCCCCCTTGCTACTGTACAGCGCTGAGCATACCCTTTGGCGCTACATAAATACTGTATAATAATAATAATCTCCTCCGGCCGATGCCGGCATCCGTCTTCCGGGTTCCGTTCCCTGCGAGCGTTGGAACATACGGGGGACGGAACCGGCAGTAAATTAAAAAATGTAAACATTTTACATTCACTAAATACACTAAAATCACATAGTATAACATTCCTGTATCAAACCATTTCACATACATTTTGTCCCGAGTGCTTTGTCCTGCACCCTGCCTGCATTTTTACTGTTCTTTCTGCCTGGAAACTGAGAAACGTCCATGGCGTCCAAAAAGCGTCCCTTTAGGTCAAAAGCGGTTTTAGACCGGCTAGAGAACAGCGATAGTAAATCAGAACCACTTGCAGAATTGAGTGATAATGATTCGTGGGGGAATTTCGTCATCAGACACTGAAAACGATTTTGCGACTTTGCTCAGTGATGTGCGAACTTGGCACTCGATTTCAAATTTCAGCGTTTTTGGTTTGATTATATTATTGAATTAAATGTATTATTTTTTATGATTATTTATTATATTATAATTTATGATTTCGTGTTTCAAATTTTATCTTACCCGGGATGTTTACTAGACTCTTGTTCGGACAGATTTCAGTGAGTTATTCCTAAGAAGTACAGGCCTACAATAAAAAAAATTTCCATGCAAAAAAAATGTACCGCTTTGAGCACAGAAATACTGACATAATCAGACCGCTAGGGAGGTTAATGATGTGTCCACTTTATAAATCAGCACACTGGTGAACAATCATGAACAGTTCTTCTTCTAGTGCCCTTACCTTCCAACTATGGCCCACATCACATGGTTCAAAAGCGCTTGAGGACAACTACACTACCATCAGATTATCCAGGTCCCGCCCCTTACCCCAAAGGTCTCTCCACCAATCTGGGTGTCTGTCCCTTTAAGGGGGTCAGAGCCAGATGACGTCATCCCGCACTGTGACCAGAAGTAGAGGTGCTGCCATTTTCCCTGAGCCTGACCCAGTACTATTGAAATTAGATGATATAATTTTTACATACCGTATTTTTCGCCGTACAAGACGCACTTTTTCTTCCCCAAAACTGGGGGGGGAAAGTTGGTGCGTCTTATACGACGAATAGAGAGAGAATCCGTCAGGCGCGGCCACGGCCGTAGGAAAGGCCGCGGCTTTGGCCTATCTCTGGAGCGGTCGGCCATCTTAGTACACCCGGCGGTGCGCGCTGACGTCATCACCCCCTCTGCTCGTGGATCAGCCCTGAAGACCGGAACGGCGCGGGAACACGGCGAGAGGAACGCGCGGAGCAAAGGTAAGTGAATTGACACAATATGGGGAATGAATTACTATAGGGGGGATGAATTACTATGGGGGATGAATTATTATATGGGGGATGAATTACTATGGGGGATGAATTACTATATGGGGGATGAATTACTATATGGGGGATGAATTACTATGGGGGATGAATTACTATATGGGGGGATGAATTACTATATGGGGGATGAATTACTATATGTATTGGGTTCAGAATCTTTTTTTTCTAGATTTTCCTCCTTTAAAATTGGGTGCGTCTTATATTCCGGAGTGTCTTATATGGCGAAAAATACTGTATGAGAGTGTATATTTAATAAACTTTGGTTGGAATTTGTATTACTACACTATGGGATTCTATTACTGATTTTAATTTGAGGCACTGAATGCATACAACAGACCCCTGACCCTTAAAAGGGCAGACACCCAGATTGGTGGAGAGCCCTTTGAGGAAGAGAGGACGGGACCTGGTAGCGGAGGTGTCCTCAAGCATTCTGAACTAGATGATGCGGGTCATAGTTGGAAGTTGAGGACACGGTTTGCACGGTAGTGAATGAGCGTGCGTGGATTGGTGGTCAGTGGCGATTATTCACTAAGAAGAACTGTTCAAGATTGTTCAGCAGTGTACTAATTTAAAGTGGGCACATCATTAAAGAGTTACTAAACCCACAACAGTACAATCAGTCTGTAGATGCAGTAAAGCATGCTTGTTATACTCACTGTGGAACCTAAGGGGTTAATCCTCGCCAGGCGGTTTGATCCTGTCTTCTCTGATCTTCCCCTTCTTCCAGTGCCCCCTTATCTCCTGATAAGATATATCATGTGGAGACACCCTGCGTACGCTCAGCTTGGTGTGCATTGCTAGTTTTTTTGGGGGTTTTTTCCTTGGGAGAATGCAAGTGATCAGCACAGGGCAAATCAGCATGCCCAGACAGGAGTCAGGGGTCCTGCATCCTCCTAGAGCAGAATGAAACCTCCTCCTACAAGTTTTAACATGTACTCAGCTGGACACAAATAGAAGTCTCAAGACTGCTCTAACTGCTGATGAGAAAAGGTATATAGCAGTTTATATTTACTAAAATAATTGCATTTCCATGTGTACTGTGGGAGACCAGATATAGTGAGTGCAGAGTCCGGGGAGACCAGATATAGTGAATACGGGGTCCGGGGAGAGCGGATCAAGTGAATGCAGGGTCCGGGGAGACCGGATACAGTGAATGCAGGGTCCGGGGAGACCGGATACAGTGAATGCAGGGTCCGGGGAGACCGGATACAGTGAATGCAGGGTCCGGGGAGACCGGATACAGTGAATGCAGGGTCCGGGGAGACCGGATACAGTGAATGCAGGATCCGGGGAGACCGGATATAGTGAATGCAGGGTCCGGGGAGACCAGATATAGTGAATGCAGGGTCCGGGGAGACCAGATATAGTGAATTCAGGGTCCGGGGAGACCAGATATAGTGAATTCAGGGTCCGGGGAGACCAGATATAGTGAATGCAGGGTCCTGGGAGACCAGACATAGTGAATGCAGGATCCGGGGAGACCGGATATAGTGAATGCAGGGTCCGGGGAGACCAGACATAGTGAATGCAGGGTCCGGGGAGACCAGATATAGTGAATGCAGGGTCCGGGGAGACCAGATATAGTGAATGCAGGGTCCGGGGAGACCAGATATAGTGAATGCAGGGTCCGGGGAGACCAGATATAGTGAATGCAGGGTCCGGGGAGACCAGATATAGTGAATGCAGGATCCGGGGAGACCAGATATAGTGAATGCAGGGTCCGGGGAGACCAGATATAGTGAATGCAGGGTCCGGGGAGAGCGGATAAAGTGAATGCAGGGTCCTGGGAGACCAGATATAGTGAATGCAGGGTCCGGGGAGATCAGATATAGTGAATGCAGGGTCCAGAGAAACCAGATATAAAGAATGCAGGGTCCTGGGAGACCGGATATAGTGAATGCAGGGTCCGGGGAGAGCGGATATAGTGAATGCAGGGTCCGGGGAGACCAGATATAGTAAATGCAGGATCCTTGGAGACCGGATATAGTGAATGCAGGATCCTGGGAGACCAGATATAGTGAATGCAGGGTCCTGGGAGACCGGATATAGTGAATGCAGGGTCCTGGGAGACCGGATATAGTGAATGCAGGGTCCGGGGAGACCAGATATAAAGAATGCAGGGTCCGGGGAGACCGGATATAAATAATGCAGGGTCTGGGGAGACCAGATATAGTGAATGCAGGGTCCGGGGAGACCAGATATAGTGAATGCAGGGTCCGGGGAGACCAGATATAGTGAATGCAGGGTCCGGGGAGACCAGATATAGCGAATGCAGGGTCCGGGGAGACCAGATATAGTGAATGCAGGGTCCGGGGAGACCAGATATAAAGAATACAGGGTCTGGGGAGACCAGATATAAATAATACAGGGTCTGGGGAGACCAGATATAGTGAATGCAGGGTCCGGGGAGACCAGATATAGTGAATGCAGGGTCCGGGGAGACCAGATATAGTGAATGCAGGGTCCGGGGAGACCAGATATAGTGAATGCAGGGTCCGGGGAGACCAGATATAGTGAATGCAGGGTCCGGGGAGACCAGATATAGTGAATGCAGGATCCGGGAAGACCAGATATAGTGAATGCAGGGTCCGGGGAGACCAGATATAAAGAATGCAGGGTCCGGGGAGACCGGATATAAATAATGCAGGGTCTGGGGAGACCAGATATAGCGAATGCAGGGTCCGGGGAGACCAGATATAGTGAATGCAGGGTCCGGGGAGAGCGGATATAGTGAATGCAGGGACCGGGGAGAGCGGATATAGTGAATGCAGGGTCCGGGGAGAGCGGATATAGTGAATGCAGGGTCCGGGGAGAGCGGATATAGTGAATGCAGGGTCCGGGGAGAGCGGATATAGTGAATGCAGGGTCCGGGGAGAGCGGATATAGTGAATGCAGGGTCTGGGGAGACCGGATATAGTGAATGCAGGGTCCGGGGAGACCGGATATAGTGAATGCAGGGTCCGGGGAGAGCGGATATAGTAAATGCAGGGTCCGGGGAGACCAGATATTGTGAATGCAGGGTCCGGGGAGACCAGATATAGTAAATGCAGGATCCTTGGAGACCAGATATAGTAAATGCAGGATCCTTGGAGACCGGATATAGTGAATCCAGGATCCTGGGTTTAGTAATACTATAATATACATCATTATAAGGACTATTTTTATATGACTACTTATATGAGTTATGTTGATTTGTGATTATAAATGCACTGTATGGTGTATATATAGTTACATAGTTAGTCTGGCTGAAAAAAGACAAAAGTCCATCCAGTTCAACCATTAATATATGATAAAGTGAATGCAGGGTCCTGGGAGACCAGATATAGTGAATGCAGGGTCCGGGGAGACCAGATATAAAGAATACAGGGTCTGGGGAGACCAGATATAAATAATACAGGGTCTGGGGAGACCAGATATAGTGAATGCAGGGTCCGAGGAGACCAGATATAGTGAATGCAGGGTCCGGGGAGACCAGATATAGTGAATGCAGGGTCCGGGGAGACCAGATATAGTGAATGCAGGGTCCGGGGAGACCAGATATAGTGAATGCAGGGTCCGGGGAGACCAGATATAGTGAATGCAGGATCCGGGGAGACCAGATATAGTGAATGCAGGGTCCGGGGAGACCAGATATAAAGAATGCAGGGTCCGGGGAGACCGGATATAAATAATGCAGGGTCTGGGGAGACCAGATATAGCGAATGCAGGGTCCGGGGAGACCAGATATAGTGAATGCAGGGTCCGGGGAGAGCGGATATAGTGAATGCAGGGACCGGGGAGAGCGGATATAGTGAATGCAGGGTCCGGGGAGAGCGGATATAGTGAATGCAGGGTCTGGGGAGACCGGATATAGAAAATGCAGGGTCCGGGGAGACCGGATATAGTGAATGCAGGGTCCGGGGAGAGCGGATATAGTAAATGCAGGGTCCGGGGAGACCAGATATTGTGAATGCAGGGTCCGGGGAGACCAGATATAGTAAATGCAGGATCCTTGGAGACCAGATATAGTAAATGCAGGATCCTTGGAGACCGGATATAGTGAATCCAGGATCCTGGGTTTAGTAATACTATAATATACATCATTATAAGGACTATTTTTATATGACTACTTATATGAGTTATGTTGATTTGTGATTATAAATGCACTGTATGGTGTATATATAGTTACATAGTTAGTCTGGCTGAAAAAAAGACAAAAGTCCATCCAGTTCAACCATTAATATATGAATTTTTAAAATATTATGACAGTTTGATGTATTTATTGTACTATTAGACCAGGGATGCCAATCTGGCGGCCCTCCAGCTGTTGCGAAACTACAAGTCCCATCATGCCTCTACCTTTGGGAGTCATGCTTGTAAGGGTCTGTCTTGCAATGCCTCATGGGACTTGTAGTTTGGCAACAGCTGGAGGGCCACCAGTTTGACACCTGCGTTTTAGTGCGGACGCGATTAATAAGCCCTAGTTCACAATGATGAGGTGCGGAATTTGCAGGTTTTTTGTGCAAATTCCGCACCGCATCAGAATCGCACCCCATTCATGTGAACCGCTGCGGGTGTGTATGTTAAGTTAACAACACCCCGATATCGGTTCGCAAAACACGGTGCGATGTGTAGAATCGGATCACATTAGGTGTGATTCTAGTGCAGACAAAAAAAAAAAAAAAAGGGTCCTGCACCTTTTTGGCGCGGATGTAGACCGAGTCCTCCGCTGACTGTAAGTGGGATGGGACTGGGGTGGGACTGCAACGTCACTCGGAGGAAGTCAGTTCGCTTGCCGGACCACGGGTGCATGCCTCTTACAGTCAGCGGAGGACTCGGTCTACATTGTGATATGCTTTTATTTTGAATACAACACATGTGAGTGTAATACTTGGAGTCAATAAAGCCAATCTTTAACCCCTTCACGCCTAAGGGTAAAACAAATCTAAATGCCTAAGCACAATTCTGCACCGTTGACATGTGATAGCAAAACCGTACATATCATCACAACTACTTTGCACATCCAGGTGGATTATACCTTGATTTTTTCAGGACAAATTGGGCTTTCATTTGGTGGTAAATGGTAATGGATATCTCCTGATTTTTTTTTATTATCAAAGGAAAACTGGCCAAAAATAGTAAAAAAAATCCTTTTTTTTTTATTTAGCTATGTGTTTCTTGTTATGACCATAACCTACCACCAAACAGCAACCCAAAATAAATTCTCCAGCTCTTGACGATCGCAGCGATACCATATATGTGTATGTTATTTGTTGTTTGTACCCGTAGTACAGCCCAGAAACCATAGTGCGCATTTTGTTTTTGTCTTTTTTTTTTTTTTTTTTACCTAAAACACACTAACACTAACTGACACTGACATTAACACTAACTGACACTGATACCAATTTTTTTTAAATCCTGACCTTGACCTTTGACCTTGACCCTGACCTAAACACTAACCCTGGCACTGAACTAGATCAAACCTTGATCTAGGTATTTTTTTTTATTTTTTCTTTTATTTTTTTAATATTTATCTTTTTTTTTTTTTTTTACAAACCTTTTTTTTTCTTCTCTCTGACAGGAGTTCGAGAGATACAATGTATCTCTCTTCTCCATTCATAGAGAGAGAGAGAAAAAAAAAAAACAAGGGGGCCGGGCTGCACAGTGACTGATCACTGTGATAGCCAATCAGAGGCTATCACAGCGATCATGTGACCCGGGACTGGGAGTCCCGGGTCCCGATCGTTAGAACGGGACCCGGTGCTCTCAGTGACACCGCGGTCTCGGTGCTGGGAGCGCGCTGAGGGGCGCGCTCCCAACACAAAGACAGGTACGCAAATATGCGGCCCCACGGAAAAAAGCCCAGGTCCGTGAGGCCGCATATTTGTGTTACGTCGGCGTCAAGGGGTTAAAAAGGATAAAACACCATGTATAGATCTTTTTCCTATGTGGAGAGTCGTATGGAGATGAGATTATAGAGGAGTTCAATCCTCTGGAGCAGGGATCAATCCCAGAGCATATATCAGCAACAACGGATATTCAGTATTCCAAAAGAAAGAGTCTTAATCAAGCAGGTTCCATAGGAGGAGAACCGAAAGCGCATATAGCCTAATTATAGGCAGATAAGGAGGTGAGCGTACATCTGCACTAATGGGAGGATTCACAATCAGTCACGGATTTACATGCAATCATGGATTGAAGATTAATTAAAGCACAAAGTCACTTTTGTTTATATGGGACACTGTGTTCACAGTTATATCAATTAATTTATTTATTTATACTTATTTATATCATTTGTATATATTTCTTTTTTTTGAAGTAATATTAATTTAGGTACCCTTTAATCACAGAATTAATTTTAGTATAATCACGGATATTTTTTAAAATTAATTAAGTTAATTTTATATGTTATTTGGTTAAGGTATTCATTATATAATTTTTTCACTTTTTTGCATATGTTCTCAGGACATAGATTCGTGATTATATATATGTTTTGGGAGCGCAACATCATAGGGTTATATTCACAATTTTTTACACATTGGTAGTTATGTGTCAGATGTTTGCGATCCCACCATATAGAGGATATACATTTTATGTTGTATATTAGGGTGACCCTTTGTTTTTTGGCTCGCAAGATACTTTAAATATTTTAACCGTACTGGGAACCAAGGTTCCCGTGTGGGCTGCGTTTTCAGAAGAAGTGCTGGGACTTCTTTCCCTGCGTGTCATGGGACACGGGAGTCCATTCAAATGAATGGGCTCTCTCGTGCCCGTGCAAAACGCGCCCCGTACACCACATATGTGGACCAGGGGGGTTATAGAACAAGGGAAGTGTACACAGCACTCTCTGAAATTAGGAACAGCTGGTGAGGATATTACATTCAACAGATGGCTGTCACTCTGCGATACTAATGGCTTATTGTACAACATTTTGTTTTACATATATGAATATCCATGATCTGTTCCACAAAAGTAAAGTATGTTGCGGTGTCTACAACAGATGCACCAAAAAAATGTGAGTGTGCGTCCGGCAACAACAATGTGGTAAAGAGCAATGAACAAAGCATGACCCTTCCAAAAACGTATGAAGGGCTGCAGAGAGGTACTGCTCACTGCATGTCAGCATTGCAAGCATTTTTTTGCAGGCTATGTCTTGCTGCATTACCCCCGGTTCACTTATATACGGCCATGCGGGCGGCGTTTTGCGTGGGCACGAGAACCCATTCATTTGAATGTGCCTCGTGACATGCAGGGAAGAAGTCCCTGCGCTTCTGAAAACGTAGCGTGCGCGGCAATCAGTACGGTTGAGTTTTCCAGTGCGGGCGGCGTGCCCACGGGTTCGCATTCCTCTGTGCGGGTGGTGCAGCTGCACGGATTTTCCTGCGGGTCCGCAGCCGCACCACCCGTACATATGTGAACCAAGGCTCAGTCAACCTGTTCAAATTGCTGGACATGAAAATCGTACAAGCTGCGATTTAGTGCAGTGCAGTGCACTGCAAAAGACATTGGGAAGGGAATTAACCACTAGCCGTCCAGCCACTGTATAAAAACGGTGGCAGGGCGGCACGGCTGGGCAAAATGCACGTTTTAAAACGCGCTGTTTAAAAACAGGTAGGGGGCGCGCGCGAGGCGTGCCGCCACCCTACCTTCACCGACAATCTCAGCCGTGGGTGTCAGTCGCCGGGTCACAGCCGGTTATTATCAGCTGTGTCCCACGATTAGCGGCAATCAGTGACAGAGCAGGGCTGGAGTAGCTCTGCTTTCTGTCACTTCCCTGACAGTTCCTGACAAGCTGACCAGGAGAAAAGAGTTTCTCTGTCCAGATCTGCATGTCTCTGTGCAGCACACACCCCCGCCCCCTAGTAAAACACCCCCCCTCACACAGTTAACCCTTTCAGTGCAAAAAAAGTTAATCCCTTCCTCCCCAGTGCCATTAGTACAGTGTCAGTGGTTTTTTTTTGCACTGATCACTGTATTGGTGTCACTGGGGATGTCAGTGACTCTAAGTCAGTTCCCCCCCAGTGTCAGAATGTCCTCTGCAGTCCTGCCATAAGTCGCTGATCGCCGCCATTATTAGTATAAAAATTTTTTTAAAATCCCAGTATCTTTCCCGCCATTTGTAAACGCTATAACTTTCATGTAAAACAAATTAATTTACACGTATTGGGATTTGTTTTAGCAAAGACATGTTGCAGAATGCATTTGACGAAATTTATGACGAAATTTGATTTTTAAATTTTTTTTTACTGGACATGTTTTATAGCAAAAAGTACAAAATATTGTTTTTTTTTCTCAAAATGGTCAGCCTTTTTTTTTTATAGCACAAAAAATAAAAAAAACGCACAGGCGATCAAATACCACCTAAAGAAAGCTCTATTTATGTGAAAAAAAGGACATAAATTTCATTTATGTACCGTATTGCATGACCGCGCAATTGTCTGTTAAACTAGCGCAGCGCTGTATAGCAAAAAAATGGCGTAAATTGCAGTATCTATACCATAGTTTGTAGACGCTATAACTTCCACACAAAGCAATCAATATACACTTATTGGGATTTTTTACCAAAAACATGGAGCAGAATACATTTTGGCCTAAATTTATAACTAATTTTGAGTTTACTATATATTTTTTATAGCTGAAAGTAAAAAATATTGTTTTTCTTCAAAATTTTTGGTATTTTTTTGTTTATTGCGTGAAAAATAAAAAGCGCACAGGTGATCAAATACCACCGAAAGAAAGCTCTATTTGTGTGAAAAAAAGGACGTAAATTTTGTTTGGGTGCAGCATTGCATGACCGCGCAATTATCAGTTGAATTAGTGCAGCGCCGAGTAGCAAAAAGAGCACCATGCTTGCACCACTCTTCCAAAACATAAAAAAATGGAGCAGCTGCTGCCCTTAAATGAACAAAAGGGGAGCAAGCCCCTCTGGTTAACCCAAAGAGTAAAACAAATCCTAATGCCCAAGTAAAATTTTACAACTTTGACATGTGTTGGTAAAACTGTACATATCATCTACTTTGTACATCCAGGTGTATTATACCTCGTCTTTTTCAGGACATATTGGGTTTTCATTTGGTGGTAAAATAGTAATGAACATCCTCTGATTTTCTTTTTCTATTATCAAAGGAAAACTGGCCCAAAATAGTAAAAAAAAAAAAAAAAAAAAAAAACTTTTTTTTTTTTAACCACTTGCCTACCGGGCACTTATACACCCTTCTTTACCAGGCCAATTTTCAGCTTTCAGCGCTGTCGCACTTTGATTGACAATTGCGCGGTCATGCAAAATTGTACATATATTAAATTTTTATCATTTTTGTCTCAGAAATAGAGCTTTCTTTTGCTGGTATTTAATTGCCGCTGGGCACTTTACTTTTTGCGCTATAAACAAAAAATGCAAAAAATTTGAAAAAAAAAAAAAGTTAATTGTTTCTATTATAACATTTTTCAAACAGGTAATTTTTCTCCTTCACTGATGTGCGTTGATGAGGCGGCACTGATGGGCACTGATAGGCAGCACTGATGGGCAGCACTAATGAGGTGTCACGGATAGGCGGCACTGATAGGTGGCACTGATAGGTGGAAGTGACTGGCGGCACTGCTAGGCATTGACTGGAAGCACTGCTGGGCTGCACTGATGGGCACTGGTGGGTGGTACTGATGGGCACAGGTGGGCGGCACTGCTGGGCACAGGTGGGTGGCACTGCTGGGCACCGATCATCAGGGCACCGATCATCAGTGCCGTGATGATTGGTGCTGATCCCTGTTCTGACAACTGCCGGTTCTCAGCAGCACTTTCCTCTCACTCTGACAGAGTGAGGAAAGTGCAGCCGAGAACTGGCAATTGCATTTCCCGGTGATCAGCGTGTCATTGGACACAGCTGATCACGTGGTAAAAGGCCGCTGTGATTGGCCTTTTACCACATCACGTGATCAGCTGTGTCCGTAGGACACAGCGATCACGGAGATCGCCGGGTGTGCGCCCCAGGGGGCGCGCAGGAGAGCATGTTCTGGGAGGACGTCATATGACGCCCTCCCAGAATTGGCCGGCTGCAGTGTAGCCGTCATTCGGCTATCTGTGGTCAGCAAGTGGTTAATTTTAGCCATATGTTTCTCGTTCCTACCATAGTATAGAGATGGTCGTCCTGCGCTACCTCCCTACCTGCAACGACCCGCCCAAAAAAGTGGCCGCAAAACACCTAACTATATTTCAAAATAGTGAAAACAAATAAAAGGTGGTAGGTTATGGTAGTAACAAATAAAAGGAGTGAAAGGGTTCTGCGCTACTTAGTGAATGAACAATAAAAACAAACAGAAAATATGCTGAATATAGATATGCCCCTCATCTGAGTGTAAACATAACATCTAAAATACATGTGAATGGGTGCAAAAAAAAAAAAATGACAAATGGAAAATAACAGCAGCACAAATAGCTATAATGTGCTGGTGACAAAAGTGAATATATCAATAATGATGATGTGTATGGTGTAATAAAGGTGACTGTGCGGTTCTTGTGCGAATCACATGCGACATGCCACACCGCTGAAGTGTGAATCTGGGCTAAGCCCTGGTTCACACTGATGCGATGCAGAATTTGCAGCGTTTTCTGCACCGCATCAGAATCGCACCCCATTCATGCAAACCGCTGCGGGTGTGTATGTTTAGTTAACATGCCCCGAAAGCAGTCCGCAAAACACGGTGCGATGTGCAGAATCGGATCACATAGGTGTGAATACCCATGCGATCCGATTCTAGTGCGAACCTTTGGGTCCAGCATGTTTTTGGTGCGACCGCACACAAATCGCATGTGATTTGCACAGGAATGCGGTGCGGTTCCTGTGCGAATCACAAGCGCTTTACCGCACCGCATATATGTGATCCCCGGCTCTAAACATACTTGTGTGCTGATGAACAAAACTTTTAAAGAACAAGGGAAGTGGTACAGAGCACTTTCTGAAATTAGGAACACCTGGTGAGTATATTACAATCAACAGATGGACAATAACCCCCCGGTTCACACCTATGCGGACGTGCGGGCCGCGTTTTGCTTGGGCAAGAGAGCCCATTAATTTGAATGGACTCACGTGCCCCGTGGCACACAGGGAAGAAGTCCCTGCACTTCTTTGGAAAACGCAGCCAACACGGGAACCTCCAGTGCGGGCGGCATGCCATTCGAACGAATGGCACCCGTGGGTCCGCATGTCTGTGAGGCTGCACGGATTTTCGTGTGGATCAGAAGCAGCACCAACCGCACAGATGTGACCCTAGGGTAACAGCAGCACAAATGTACTGGTGACAAAATGGAATATATAAATAATGATGATGTGTATGGTGTAATAAAAGCGACTCAGGCACAAAAAAAAAAATAAAATAATAATCAATAAGTGACTCAGTCCCCCCCCCCCCCCAAAAAAAAAAAAAAATTACTTACACACACAAATTATATATATATATATATATATATATATGTGTGTATGTATGTATGTATATGAATGACAGTCCAAAAAATCAGTGAATTTTTAGTGCACGCCATGAAACATCCAATAATGATGATGTGTATGGTGTAATAAAAGTGACTCGGTCCCAAAAAAAAAAAAAAAATAATAAAAAAAATAATCAATGAGTGACTCAGTCCCCCCCTGCCCCCAAAAAAAAAAAAAAATTACTTACACACACACATACATACGTGTATGTATGTATATGAATGACAGTCCAAAAAACTCAGTAAATTTTTAGTGCACGCCGTGAAACATCCAATAATGATGATGTGTATGGTGTAATAAAAGTGACTCAGTCCCAAAAAAAAATAAATAAATAATAATAATAATAAGTGACTCAGTCCCTCCCCCCCCCCCCCCCCAAAAAGAAAAATATATAAACAGTCCCAAAACTCAGGGAAAAAAACAAAAAAAAACCCAGTAAATTTTCAGTGCACGCCGTGAAACATCCAATAATGATGATGTGTATGGTGTAATAAAAGTGACTCGGTCACAAAAAAATGTTTTAAAAATAATCAATAAGTGACTCAGTCCCCCCCCCCAAAAAAAAAATTACTTACACACACACACACACACACATATACATGCATATATGTGTATGTATGTATATGAATGACAGTCCAAAAACTCAGTACATTTTTAGTGCACGCCGTGAAACATCCAATAATGATGATTTGTATGGTGTAATAAAAGTGACTCAGTCCCAAAAAAAAAAAAAAAAAATAATAATAAATAAGTGACTCAGTCCCCCCCCCCCCCCCCCCAAAAAAAAAAAATAATAATAATATAGAACAGTCCCAAAACTCAGGGAAAAAAAAAAACAAAACAAGAAAAAAAAAAAAAAATTTCAGTGCACGCCGTGAAACATCCAATGCTGCAAACATATACGAAAACATCCTCCACGGGCTAGCGTGCGCGCTCACCTTCAGAATGCGACCCACAAGGAGTCACAAAGCATAGAGAACACTCACAAGCATGCTCCAGAAATGGCTGCAGACCTCTGTCATCTCCAGTCCCTGTGTCTAGGAGCCGCCTGCAGCACACACAACCCCATATCGTGTGACACCTGTTTCCTGAGAATCCAGCACAGCTAGTGCTGTGTCACTCATTGATTTTTTTTTTTTTCTTTTTTGGGACTGAGTCACTTTTATTACACCGTACACATCATCATTATTGATATATTCGCTTTTGTCACCAGCACATTTTAGCTATTTGCGCTGTTGTTGTAATTTTTTTGCACCCATTCACATGTTTTTTAGATATGTTATGTTTACACTTGGATGAAGGGCATATCTGTGTTCAGCATATTTTTTATTTATGTTTTTATTGTTCATTCACTAAGTAGCGCAGCACCCTTTCACTCCTTTATTTGTTACTGCCATAACCTACCACCAAAGAACAACCCAAAATAAATTTTCCAGCTCCTGACGATCTCAGGGATACCATACATGTGTATGTTATTTGTTGTTTGTACCTGTAGTACCGCCCAGAAACAACAGTGCGCATTTTGTTTTGTTTTTACCTAAAAACACACTGACACTGATATCAATTTTAAAATAAATCCTGACCTTTGACCTTGACCTAGATCAAACCTTGATCTTTCTTTATTTTTTATTTTATTTAATATTTTTTTTTAATTTTTGTTTTGTTTTTTTTCTCCTCTATGCAAGGAGAGAGAGCTACAATGTATCTCTCCTCCATTCAGAGAGGAAAAAAAAAAAAACAAGGGTGACAGGCTTTACAGTGACTGGTCACTGTGATAGCCAATCAGAGGCTATCACAGCGATCAGGTGACCCGGAAACGGGAGTCTCGGGTCTTGATCGATAGAACAGGACCCGGGGCTCTCAGTGACACCCCGATCTTTGTGCTCGGAGCGTGCAGTGCGGCGCGCTCCCAGCACAAAGACAGGTGCGCAAATATGCGGCCCCACGGAAAAAAAGCCCAGTTCTGTGAGGCGGCATATTTGTGGGACATCGGCGGGAAGGGGTTAATTAGAAGCGATCAGTTCTCTGTTCTGTGGCTGTGACAGATACAGCAAAGAGAACTGAGAGTCGGAGCTGCGCGATCTCATCTCTCTGCCCATCCCTGGCTCATAGCGGGAGGGAGGAGGAGGGTTATTAACCCTGCAGGCTCTGTTCCTGTAGTGTAATCACTACACAGGCAGAGTGAGGGATGTGATCTGTCTGTTGGCAGCTCACATCCCATAGGTCAAGGTCACGCCCGGCGGGGATATGTTGCAGTTTTCCATATTGAAATCTGCCACATTTCCTCTTAACAAATTGGGCCAATTTTGACATTTCTTGAACATACATGTAAAAATCAACATTTGTTTTGCTAGAAAATAACTTACAACCCCCAAACAGTATATATCTTCTGAAAGCAAGGTCCCTGGAGAAGAACATGGTGGGTGTTGCAATTTTTTTTTTTTCATATCACAGGATATTTGCGCAGTCATTTATCAATAGCCAATTTTCAAGCAAAATACACTTTCATGAACTTTAGTGCAAACACAGTATAATAGCCATTTTTGGGTAGAATATTAAAAATGATGCTACTCAGTGTAGATAGATACCCAACATGTCCTACTTTTAAAACTGTGTACACCCGTGGAACAACGACAAACTACGGCAGGGCTTGAAATTTCCACTCGCCTGCTAGCCAATGGCGAGTGGAAATTATGGTGGGGGCGAGTGTGTCCCCAGGGCCATCTTGCTGAGCAGGCTCGGAGTTCAGGCCGGATCTGTCATTGGCACTGGGAGCCGTCAGACTGCTCAATAGCTGAGCGCAGTGAAAGCAAAGGAAGGAGTGTGTGCTGTGCTCTCTGCTTCCCCCTAGAGTGCAGTACCAGGCTCTGTGAGTGAACAACAAAGTACTGCAACTTTTTATGTGGGGGGGGTGTGTTTGTGTGTGTTTTTTGTGTTTGTGTCTGTGTATGTGTGTACAAATTGTACATGTGTCTGTGTGTATGTACATGTGTGTATCTGTACATGTGTCAGCGTGTATGTACATGTCTGTGTGCATGTACATGTGTGTGTATGTACATGTGTATGTATGTACATGTTGTCTATGTGTGTGTACATGTATCTGTGTGTATGCATGTCTCTACATGCCTGAGTGTGTATACATGTGTCTGTATGTGTGTGTACATGTTTCTGTGTATGTATGTGTATGTATGTATGTACATGTCTGTGTGTGTGTACAGGTGTCTCTGTGTGTGTTTATTGGTGGCAAGTAACTCTAAGGCCTGGCTAGTAGCTCAGGACTTGAAATTTTAAGCCCTGAACTATGGTACCTAACCTTTACAGGTTCCCAGTTACACGAGAGATCTGGTGGTAGAATTATTGCTCTCGCTCTGGCATTCATGATGATACCTCACATGTTAAGTGATCACCAATTACATATGGTTGTAGGACCTGCGTGCGCGTTCGCATTTGCATGTGAGCACTTGCGCTCTTTTTTATTTTATTATTTATTTTATATTTTTACACTGCCTCTAATTTTTTTTTTTTAATTGAACTTGGTTGCTATCACAACATCCCTTGTTACAGTTAGTCTGGCTGAAAAAAAGACAAAAGTCCATCCAGTTCAACCATTAAAAAAGGTTGATCATTTTAATTTCCATCAAACGATGGGGCAACCTTACATTCCTAACACATTACCCTGTCCAGATCAGTATAGAGGTCCAGCAGATTTTTCCTCATTGAGATCTGAGGAGTTTTCAAAGTGTTCCTTTAATTTTTTGGAGCTGTGTAGTTACATAGTTAGTCTGGCTGAAAAAAAGACAAAAGGTCCATCCAGTTTAACCAAAAAAAAAAAAAAAAAAGTTATAATCCTACACCCACAGTTGATCCAGAGGAAGGCAAAAAACCCAGCAAAGCATGATCCAATTTGCTCCTGCAGGGAAAAAATTCCTTCCTAACCCCCAGAGAGGCGATTGGATATTCCCTGGATCAACTTTACCTATAAATGTTATATCCAGTTATATTCTGTGTATCCAAGAAAGAATCCAGGACTTTTTTAAAGCAATCCACTGAGCTGGCCAGAACCAACTCTTGAGGGAGTCTATTCCACATTCTCACAGATCTTACTGTGAAGAAACCTTTCCGTGTTTGGAGAGTACATTTCATTTCCTCCAGACGTAAAGAGTGCCCCCTTGTCCTCTGTGATGACCTCAGGGGGAATAGCTCTACACCGAGTTCACTATATGAACCACTGATGTATTTATACATGGAGATCATATCCCCCCCCCTTATGTATTATACATGGTGATCATATCCCCCCTTATGTATTATACATGGAGATCATATCCCCCCTTATGTATTATACATGGAGATCATATCCCCCTTATGTATTATACATGGAGATCATATCCCCCCTTATGTATTATACATGGAGATCATATCCCCCCCCCCCTTATGTATTATACATGGAGATCATATCCCCCCCTCCCTTATGTATTATACATGGAGATCATATCCCCCCCCCTTATGTATTATACATGGAGATCATATCTCCCCCTTATGTATTATACATGGAGATCATATCCCCCCTTATGTATTATACATGGTGATCATATCCCCCCTTATGTATTATACATGGAGATCATATCCCCCCTTATGTATTATACATGGAGATCATATCCCCCCTTATGTATTATATCTGGAGATCATATCCCCCCTTATGTATTATACATGGTGATCATATCCCCCCTTATGTATTATACATGGAGATCATATCCCCCTTATGTATTATACATGGAGATCATATCCCCCTTATGTATTATACATGGTGATCATATCCTCCCTTATGTATTATACATGGAGATCATATCCCCCCTTATGTATTATACATGGAGATCATATCCCCCCTTATGTATTATACATGGAGATCATATCCCCCCTTATGTATTATACATGGAGATCATATCCCCCCTTATGTATTATACATGGAGATCATATCCCCCCTTATGTATTATACATGGAGATCATATCCCCCCTTATGTATTATACATGGAGATCATATCCCCTCTTATGTATTATACATGGAGATCATATCCCCCCTTATGTATTATACATGGAGATCATATCCCCCCTTATGTATTATACATGGAGATCATATCCCCCCTTATGTATTATACATGGTGATCATATCCCCTCTTAATCTCCTTTTCTCAAGAGAGAATAAATTCAGTTCCTCTAATCTTTCCTCATAGCTGATCTCCTCCATGCCTCTTATCAGTTTGGTTGCCCTTCTCTGTACTTTCTCCAGTCCCCCAATGTTCTTTTTGTGAATTGGTGCCCTTGTGATAGCATGGATCATGACAGGCTCACTTTATGGAAAGATCTGGGGTCTCCTCTGCCCTCCAAACAGCAGATCAAACTGAAATGCCATCAGGAGCCAGCAGCAAGGGGTGCGATCACATGAACTACCTCTGCCTTCCAGAGTTAACCACTTACACCTGGGTTCACACTGATGAGGTGTGGAATTCGCAGTGTTTTCTGTGCTAATTCCGCACCACATCAGAATCGCACCCCGTTCATGCGAACCACTGCGGGTGTGTATGTTAAGTTAACAACACTCCGAAAGCGGCGCGCAAAACGCGGTGCGAAGTGCAGAACTGAATCGCATAGGTGTGAATACCCATGCGATCCGATTCTAGCGCGGACCTAAAAAAGGGTCCTGCACCTTTTTGCTGCGGGTGCGGTGCGAATAGAGCCATACAAAATGTATGGCTCCGATCGCACCGCACACAAATCAAATGTGATTTGCATAGGAATGCGGTGAAAATCACATGCAATATACCGCACCGCACATCCCCGGCCATGCGGGATCTCCTGCATGATAGGGGTTGGGGAAAGACCTGGCAACCCACCCTGTAAAATATTTGCTAAGAGAATTCATGGAAGAAGTGACGGTCCATGCAATAGCCAAGGGTCGGATACGACTGAATGGATAGATAGATACCGCACTGCATATATGTGAATCCGGGCTGAAGGTCAATGGAGAGGCAGTGTCTAGGGGTTAAATCATCTAAATTAAATCCAGGTGAAAAAAAAACAAAAAAAAAAACAACAGGTGTTTAAGTTTTTTCAGTTATTTTCTCTATAGACAGTAACCACAGCCTGAGTAGAAAATCCTGTCCCCTGTCAGCATGCTATATAGAAGCCACCTAGCAAACTACACTCACCAGAAACTTTATTAGGTACACCTGCTCAATTGCTTGGTAACACACATTGCTAATCAGCCAATCACATGGCAGCAACTCAATACATTTAGGCATCTAGACGTGAAGATAACTTGCTGAAGTTCCAACTGAGCATCAGAATGGGGAAGAAAGGGGATTTAAGTGACTTTGAACGTGGCATGGTTGTTGGTGCCAGATGGGCTGGTCTAAGTATTTCAAAAACTGCTGATCTACCAGGATATTCACTCACAACCATCTCTAGGGTTTACAGAGAATGGTCCGAAAAAGAGAAAATATCCAATGAGCAGCAGTTGTGTGGATAAAAATGCCTTGTTGATGTCAGAGGAGAATGGGCAGACTGGTTGGAGATGATAGAAAGGCAACAGTAACTCATGTCAATATGGACCAAAATCTCTGAGGAATGTTTCTAACACCTTGTTGAATCTATGCCACGAAGAATGAAGGCAGTTCTGAAGGCAAAAGGGGGTCCAACACGGGACTAGCAAGGTGGACCTAATAAAGTGGCCAGTGAGTGTATGTCCAAAACTTGGTACTTTGACAGAATCAAACTTTGATCTTTGTATGGTGCCACATTCTGAGCCTTGGTGTAGACTTGGTATCACTCATTTAGCTCAGACCTTAACTGGTAGGCAACTGAAATCCTTTTTGGATCCAAAAGAGGATCTTCATTTTCCTAATGCTACTGTATGCTTCTCTAATACCTTTGGCATAGATATGCGGTCACCAGGCCAACTTGGGTCGGCATTACCTGTTTCCAGATAACCTCCCAGGAACCCAAGGTACGAGCCCAGGATTAGAATAGAAGGATATTGTAGGAGGCCGATTTGGGTTCTACTTAGGATGAGACCTGGGAAGAGGTTCTAGTCAACCGTTGAAGACTCTCCTTGGAACTTACTGATAAGCTCGCCTATACCTTTACAATTAATTGCACCTATTGGACACCAAACTTGGTTAGCAAGATATAAACTGTGACCCTTGGTTTCTCTTTCCATTTGCTAAGGTCTTGCCCACAGATACAGGTTTACTGGAAGCAATTAATAACCTTTTTGCAGGACATAGTGGGTTCACCAGAACAACTAGTCTCTTGGCTATGCCTGCTGGGAACAAAGAGCAAACGTTATATTCTGCATGAAAACTGGGCAAACCGCTGGATCTCTACAATGTTGTAAAAATGGCGACCTTTGAACTGGAGCTTCATCTTCGGGAAGAGAGCATTTGCTGGGGTTGAGCTCGTTGAAGGTGTTCCTGATCTCTCGTCTTCTTCCAGTAGATGTTCTTCCACCCTTGAAGCATGGGTGCCACTCAGAACACCTCAAACGTCTCATTGCAGCATCCGTATCAAACGTCTCTGTGGTAGATTTGCCCAGTTTCACGCAGAATTTCATGTTTGCTGTTTGTTCAATCTTGTGCTGTCTATCATGAAATAGCAGACGTAGTAACGCACGTGGTCAGAATAGT